>NC_133813.1:2201612-2501612 GCF_043250625.1 Sebastes fasciatus
GACCAGGTTCTGGGCGTTGAGGTGGGCGAGCACGCGGGACGGCGTCCCCACGACCACGTCGGGCTTCTCCATTAAGATTGGCCTGTTAAAACACGACCAGAGCGTCAACTACACACTAGTCATCTATATCTAGTTACACTGGATACAGATCCTGAGTGAGTGAAATGTGTACATGGACTGACCTCTGTGCCGACAGGTCAGCTTTCCCGGTGATGTCGGCCACTCGGACGTCCCTGGAGCAGTACGCCGTTAACTGTCTCATCATGGTCTGGACCTGCTGACCCAGCTCTTTGGATGGAACCAGGATCAGAGCTCTCACATCCTGCTCACGAACGCTCTGCAGACAAACAACGACAAACACAGAGTGAGCTGTCAGGAGGATGAAAATACGTAGACATGCATCATCACACAGGTAAAGTCTTTGGGTTCATGCACCCTGAAGTGTTTCCCCTCACCTGTTTGGAGGCCAGGATGCGCTGGATGACGGGTACAGCATAAGCTGCAGTCTTTCCAGATCCGGTCCGAGCTCGAGCCAGGAGGTCTTTCCCCTCCAGGGCCAGAGGGATGGCCTTCTCCTGGATCAGAGTCGGCTGGGACCAACCCAGATCTGCAACCGCCTACATCACAACAACAACAACACAGAGAGAAAGGACTGAACACTCACTTTTACTGCTGTTTGTAGATTGATTACTTCTTTAAGGTTTGATTTTCTTCCCAAAACATTTTGAAAAAGTATAATTCTAACAAACATTGAGATATTACTCACTTTTAACAATACCAGTTTTTCAGCAGATGGAATTTACATAATTAATTTGATTAATTTCGTAGCAAAATATCATATCAAATGATATGGCTTAAAAGAATACCCTCCTTTTATGCTTTTAGAGATACTGATTTTAAAACATATTTGACTATGATTAAAACTAAAAAAATCTAAATTGGCAAAAAAAGATTATTTAAACATTTCAAATTTATTAAAATTGTTTAACAGACCCTGATTATTTTTTCTTTATTATTATTGTTTATTCAACTTGTTTCCTTTCCTTAAATGTTTTCGTTGTAATTTATTTTATTTTTATAGTATTTTTATACTGTGAAATATATTTACTGATTATTTCTTTTGCTGAAATGTCTGAACATGTACTTTATGTAACTACTGTATTGAACTTTAGAAATAAAAATGGCAAAACCTATTAGATTATATAGACATTTCAGATTTATTCCAATTGTTTAACAGACCCTGATGTGTATATATATACATTATATAATATATAATATATAATATAATATATATTATATATTATATATAATATATATAATATAATATATATTATATTATATATAATATATATTATATTATATCCTACTCAGGTTACAGAATTTAATGTAACACCGGAAGTCGTTTTTATAGCTATTTTGACAGCTTTAATGTAAAATGTGTTGCATTAAACTGGATTTAGCATAAAACAAAACGTTTAAGGTCAAACTGAGAATGATGTAAACTCTACTATAGATATAAAAACACAGTTATTTGATATTTTCAGCAGGTTTAACGTTATTTAAAGCAGTTTAACGTTATTTAAAGCAGGTTTAATGTGTTTTTTAGCAGGTTTAATGTGTTTTTTAGCAGGTTTAATGTGTTTTTTAGCAGGTTTAAGGTGTTTTTTAGCAGGTTTAATGTGTTTTTTAGCAGGTTTAAGGTGTTTTTTAGCAGGTTTAAGGTGTTTTTTAGCAGGTTTACGGTGTTTTTTAGAAGGTTTACGGTGTTTTTTAGCAGGTTTAATGTGTTTTTTAGAAGGTTTAAGGTGTTTTTTAGCAGGTTTGCGTCTCTTTTCTTCGGTTTTTACTTCCAGCTGAAGGTTCAACGTTTCACTAACACTGTATTCCACATTAAGTGATCATGTTAAACGTGTTGTTACCTTTAGAAGACGGTCGTCTAATCCCATCTCATGGAACTGAATCCTCTCAGCGGCCATCTCTCCTCTCTAGCAGCTCACATGTGCGTCGCAACTGTTTGACGTCATGTTGCCTTCAAGTCCCTCCTCTAAAGATCCGTGTTCCCAGATTCTGCTTTTCTTCTTCTTCTTCTTAAATGAAATAAAACACATAAAATAAAAATGTAATAAAACAAATTAAATAAAAAATAATAAATAATTCGAAATATAATAAAGACATAAAATACATTATACAACAAAATAAAACACAATAAAATAAAAGACAATGAAATAAAGTAAAGTAAAGTAAAGTAAAATTAAATTAAATTAAATTGAATTAAATCAAAATTTTAAATTAAATTAAAACGTAAATTAAATCAAACGAAATAAAATGTATAAAACTGTAAAATATATAACAAAATTATAAAATTATAAAATTGTAAAATTAAATTCAATAAAATACAATTAAATTCAATTAATTTAATTTAAATAAAAAATTTAATTAAATTAAACGAAATAAAATTAAACGAAATAAAATGTATAAAACTATAAAATATATAACATAAAATAAAAAAATAATCAAATTAAACTAAATGTATCAAAATTAAATACAATTAAATTAGATTAAATGCTAAACTAAATAAATTGTTTCAAACTACAGAATATATAACATAAAATTAAAGAATAATAAAATTAAACTAAATTAAGTACAATTAGATACAATTAAATCAAATTAAACTGAATTAAATACAAAAAAAAAATGTCTGAAAACAAAGTTTGAAAAATGCTTGAAAAAAAGACTGAAAAATGTCTGAAAAATGTTGGAAAAAAAAGTTTGAAAAAAAAGTTTGAAAAACGCTTGAAAAAAAGACTGAAAAATGTCTGAAAAGAAAGTCTGAAAAATGTTGGAAAAAAATGCTTTAAAAAAGACTGAAAAAATTAAAAATTAAAAATTAAAAATTAAAAATTAAAAATTAAAAATTAAAAATTAAAAATTTAAATTAAATTAAATTAAATCAAATGTATAAAACAAAATTTAAAAAAAATACATTAACTGTACTTAAGTACAAATTTGAATGGACCTTGTAGTGAGATTGTTTACTCCATATTTCTCCCTGATTTCCTTCATTTGACCAGAAGATGGCGACAAAAACTTCACCAATGACTGAAGCACCAACGTCACACAGACCCTCATTATCAATTAAATATAAAAATAAATAACCCTCGATCATTTCAGCAGGACTGAAACACACAACACACACATGAAGCTGCGAATATCTCCATGAACACATACAGGTGGCTTTAACCACCCAGGCTAGTGGAGTCATGTGCACTGAGGAGGACTTGTTGAGAAGATGGTGCTGAAGATGAAGATGCCTGGAGGTGGATGCTCAGCAGCAGCAGCAGCATCAGCAGCAGGATCAGGACCAGCATCAACAGCAGCAGCAGCATCATCATCAGCAACAGCATCAACAGCAGCAGCAGCAGCAGCAGCATCCTCTGCATCCTCTCCATCCTCCCACAGCAAATAAATGAGTGAACATGGCCGCGGAGCAGCTCTTCCTGCAGCACCACTGAGACAAGGAATAAACAACACACAGGTACATTAAATAATAAACATATATAGGGGGGGAAATACTGGGCCTGTGTGATTTATTTCACATTTTAGAGGACTGTGGATGCATCTTGATTTCATAAAATGCTTTGATCCAGGAGTTAATGCAGATAGATGACAAAATATAATACATAATAAAATATATTATAGAGGAGTTTAAAAGTGTTATCATCCAACAGAACATTAAGGTTGAAGCTGAATCTTAAAGGAAAAATACCTTTATGTCACTTATTAGTATTTTTTATTGTTATATTAGATTTTAACATTTATTTATTTATATATAATTAAATTTATTATATTATTATTTTATTATTTATTATTATTTTTTGTATTTATTTTTTCTACTCTTATTTTTATTTATTAGTTGTTTTTTTTACTTGGTATTTTTCAGTGATTTGACATCATGCTACCTCAGTTTTTGAGTGATTCCATGTTTTGATAAATCATCTGTGCTCTTGTGTTTTTATTGTAGGAATTAATCAATTAATGCATTAATTCATTTAATCAGTCCGGACATGTGTCAGTCAGTCAACAGCATTTATTTATCTATTTGGTGTACAAATAAATAGAAAATGTATTTAAATTAAATATTGATGGAGTTAATCATTCTCGCTGTAGCCTGTTGATGGTCATAGCTTCAACCACAGGCAGACAGTCAGCCGAGTCTTCACCAAAATAAAGCCACAGGTTAATATTTGTTATATAATGATGAATTATTTCCATTTATTGCGATTCTATTTTATATTAAATTAAATTAAACTAAACTAAATTAAATGTATAAAACTATAAAATATATAAACAAAATTTAATTCAATAAATCACAATTAAATTTTATTAAATTGACTTAAATACAAAATCAAATTAAACTAAATTAAATTAAATTAAACTAAACTAAATAAAATGTATAACGCTATAAAATATACAAACAAATTATATTCAATAAATTACAATTAAATTAAACTAAATTGAATAAAATACAAAATTAAAATAAACTAAATTAAATTAAACTAAACTAAATAAAATGTATAAAACTATAAAATATATAACATAAAATTAAAAAATAATTAAATTAAACTAAATGTATTAAAATGAATTACAATTAAATTAAATTAAATTTTAATTTTAATTAAATTAAACTTAACTAAATAAATTGTATAAAACTACATAATATATAACATCAAATTAAAGGATAATAAAATTAAACTAAATTAAATCAAATTAGATTCCATTAAATCAAATTAAATTGAATTAAATAAAACAAATTAAATTAAAATTAAAATTAAATTAAATACAATGTATAAAACTTTTTTTTTAAAAATACATTAACACACACATAATGCTTTAATATTTCATTATAGAAATTAGAGAGATTTTTCTTCTCTGTTGTTTTTTTTCCAGATTAAATGGCGTTCATGTCCCGGTTCTCCCGGTCCAGGAGCAGCTCCAGGTCCCCGAACAGAAAGGACTCGGAGCGCGTCTCTCCGACCCTGAGCGTGTCCGAGCTGGAGAGGCTGCTGTGCACCGGGAAAACAGCCTGCAACCACGCAGACGAAGTGTGGCCACGACTTTATATAGGAGATCAGTGAGTTTACATAACACTCAACTCAGTGACACTTCATAATAATAATAATAATAATAATAATAATAATAATAATAATAATAAGTAAAATCTGCTACTGAAGTAAAAGTAGCAATAAAATAGTGCAGAAATACTTTGTTGCATTCAAAAAATAAATGTACACAAGTATGCACTTTTGGTTCAAAATATACTGAAAGTACAAAAAGGAAAAATACTCACGATGCAGAATAATAAATGACAAAATAAAATAAAATAAAATAAAATAAAATAAAATAAAATATACAACATTCAATAAAAGAATAATAAAATTAAACAAAATCAAATACAATTAAATACAATACAATTAAATGAAACCGAATTAAATTGAATTAAATCAAAATTTAAATTAAATTAAACTAAATTAAACTAAATAAATTGTAAAAAACTATAAAATATATAGCATAAAATTAAAGATTGATAAAATTAAACTAAATGAGATACAATTAAATCAAATTAAATTTTCAATTAAATAAAAAAAATAAAGTAGCAATAAAATAGTGCAGAAATACTCTGTTGCATTCAAAAAGTAAATGTACACAAGTATGTACTTTTGGCTCAAAATATAATAAAAGTACTAAAAGGAAAAATACTCATGATGCAGAATAACAAATGTTCTATTATTGGATTATTGATGCATTAAGCATCACAGCTGGTAAAGGTGGAGTTAATTTCAACTTTTTTACATACTGCCAGGTGGCCTAATCTCTAATTCATCATTTATTAATTCAATATTAAATCTAAAGGAACAGTGTGTAACATTTCGAGGAATCTATTGGCAGAAATGGAATATAATATTAATAAGTATGTTTTCACTCAAGCGTGGCTTTCAGGTACTTCATCCACCACTGCGTTTAATACAAATGTCCTGCAGTTATTGCATTCATTATTTGCATTGAATATAATATGAAATATCCATAAAATATAGTCAGGGGTCGTCAGTTTACTCAATGATAGAAAAGGAGTCCCCTTAAGGAAAAGGATTGGGAACCAATGATGTAATGCATGAAATAATGCAGGAGAAACTTTCCTCCTTCAGCAGATGAGAGTGAAAACAAACTGTACACATGCATCCTTCTGTACAGACTCGAACCCTGAAGCATCACAAGATAGTTAGTCAGCAGGCAGGTTCAGACAGGTAAAGATCGGGCAGATGCAGACGAGTCAATGTGGTGAAGAACTAGTGGAAATAAACTGGTTTACATTGTTGTATTGGTACTTGTACATCTGCATGTTGCTGCAGGCCTTTGTTTGTGTGAGTGTTTCACAAGTTTTTACTTCAACATATAAATGATACTGGGCTGTAAAAGTTTCCTCCTCTCTGTAGAGAAATCGCGTCAGACCGGCGTGAGCTGGCCAAGTTGGGCATTACACACATCCTCAACTGCGCCCAGAGCAAGTGGCGCGGTGGCGCCGAGTATTACGCCGGGATGAACGTCACCTATCACGGCATCGAGGCTCACGACTCCCCGACCTTCGACATGAGCGTCAACTTCTACCCTGCTGCTGAGTTCATCCACAAAGCCCTCACGAGTGGAGGTCAGTCCGACGACATGTGTGTGGATGTACATCCTTTATAATGTCTTGGCGGCATCTATGGCGATAAGCGGTAATAGCAGGCAAACAAACACGACTTTCAACCAGGAGACCGCTGTTAATGTCCCGTGTGAAGTAACGTTGACTTATTTTGTCAAGTCAGTCGTTAATCATGTGACTCGTCGGTATCGTCAGTCCTGTGAGTCGTTAGTCCCGTGAGTCATGTGAGTCGTTAGTATCGTCAGTCACGTGAGTCGTTAGTATCGTCAGTCCTGTGAGTCGTTAGTCCCGTGAGTCATGTGAGTCGTTAGTATCGTCAGTCCCGTAAGTCGTTAGTATTGTCATTCCTGTGAGTTGCTAGTCACGTGAGTCGTTAGTATCGTCAGTCATGTGAGTCGTTAGTATCGTCAGTCCCGTAAGTCGTTAGTATTGTCATTCCTGTGAGTTGCTAGTCACGTGAGTCGTTAGTATCGTCAGTCCCGTGAGTTGCTAGTCATGTGAGTCGTCAGTCCAGTGAGTTGCTAGTCATGTGAGTCGTCAGTCCAGTGAGTTGCTAGTCATTTGAGTCGTTACTCCCATGAGTTGCTAGTCATGTGAGTCGTTAGTGCCGTGAGTTGCTAGTCACGTGAGTTGTTAGTACCGTGACTTGCTAGTCATGTGAGTCGTTAGTCCCGTGAGTTGCTAGTCACGTGAGTCGTCAGTCCAGTGAGTTGCTAGTCATTTGAGTCGTTAGTCCCGTGACTTGCTAGTCATGTGAGTCGTTAGTCCCGTGAGTTGCTAGTCACGTGAGTCGTTAGTATCGTTAGTCCTGTAAGTCGTTAGTATTGTCAGTCCTGTGAGATGCTAGTCACGTGAGTCATTAGTCACGTGAGTCGTTAGAATCATCATTCCTGTGAGTCACGTGAGTTGCCAGTCAAGTGAGTCGTTTTAAAACTTTAAACCTTTCACAGTATGTTTTCAGTTAATTATAACATTTTGGTCGGCTAAAATGTCTTATACAGCGTTCGGTTGTACTTAGCTCCACCCTTTCATGTCAATTCTGGTTGCAAGAAACCAAGATGGCGATGACGTCACATAAATGTATAAACGTGAATAACTTCCGAACCAGATTTAATTAATATTTTGTGTGTGTTTGTAGGTAAAGTGCTGGTCCACTGCACTGTGGGAGTGAGCCGCTCAGCCACGCTGGTGCTGGCCTACCTGATGATCCGACAGAACTTGACGCTGGTGGAGGCCATCAAAACCGTCAAGGACCACCGAGGCGTCATCCCCAACCGAGGTTTCCTCCGCCAGCTCAACGGCCTGGACGGCATCCTGAGAGAGAGCCGTAAGACGTCGCCGCAGAGCTGAAAACACACATTCACACACACACCTGAGGTAGCAGCTAGACTGGTTACACTGGGGGAGGTAATGGGACCAGGAGCAACTGGTGGGTTTCTAAATGGTAGCAGGCGATTGACTGATAACTTCAGACTCAATCCATTCATTTTTATTTATTTATTTCATATTTTTTATTTGTGTTTGAGCCTCTGGAACAACACCAGCGCTGGATGGTAAAACTCTCCAGTGATGTCCTTTAAGATATTACATATGTTTACTGAGGAAACCCATTAATTAATAATTCATTTAAGTCAATTCTAATCAGTTTTATCGATTTAATTCAACCTGTGACGAGCAGTCTCTTCTTATACCAGAGTAAAGTTTTTCACTTTTTAATAAAACTTCAGACCATTCCACTTGAACCTGACGTTTTACTGCCACTGTACCTGCAGAAAAGTATAAAAACAGAATCCGTGGTAGCTATAATACACTGCAGGAATCCTTAACAAGTCCCGAGGTCTCATCTCTGGATGGTGCATGTTTTTCTTGTTTCAGGAAATTTCTAGAAATGTGTCGACGACTCTACAAAGGACTTAAAATGAGCTGAATTATACTGGAAGTATAGATGAAATAAGATCATCTCACTGGTACATTTGCGAACCAAAAAAAAATCCTGCAAACTGTCAGTCACTTGAACTCACCATATTAACATGACTATAAGGAACTTTCATTTTGTGTTGATTTTGGCGGCCAGAAGTCAAAGTTGATTTATTCGTCACGTAACTTCCGCACTTAAGTTACGCAACTTTCAGTGTTATTTTAGCCCAAACCGCAATCTTTTCCTAAACGTAACTAAGTAGTTTTTGTCACGTAACTTCCGTTGTTAAGTTACACCACTTTCGGTGTTATTTTAATCCAAACCGCGACCTTTTCCTAAACCTAACTAAGTAGTTTTTGTCACGTAACTTCCATACTTAAGTTACGCAACTTTCAGTGTTATTTTAGCCCAAACCGCAATCTTTTCCTAAACCTAACTAAGTAGTTTTTGTCACGTAACTTCCATACTTAAGTTATGCAACTTTCTGTGTTATTTTAGCCCAAACTGCAATCTTTTCCCTAAACCTAACTAAGTAGTTTTGTTGCCTAAGCCTAACCAAGTCGATCTTTTCCTAAACCTAACTATTTATTTTTTGTCACCTAACTTCCGTGCTTAAGTTACACAACTTTGAGTGTTATTTTAGCCCAAACCGCACTCTTTTCCTAAACGTAACTAAGTAGTTTTTGTCACGTAACTTCCATTGTTAAGTTACACCACTTTCGGTGTTATTTTAATCCAAACCGCGACCTTTTCCTAAACCTAACTAAGTAGTTTTGTTGCCTAAGCCTCACCAAGTCGACCTTTTCCTAAACCTAACTAAGTAGTTTTGTTGCCTAAGCCTAACCAAGTCGATCTTTTCCTAAACCTGACTAAGTAGTTTTTGTCATGTCTCTTCCATACTTAAGTTACGCCACTTCTGGTGTTATTTTAACCCAAACCACGACCTTTTCCTAAACCTAACTAAGTAGTTTTATTTTGAAAAGACTGGAGTCACGAAAAAAAAAAAGGTTAATTCGTGTTTATGTACACGAATCAAATAGATTCAATATTATTTACATTTCATGAACTGCTGTGAGACTGTGTTGGTCCAAAATGTTAAAATGCTCATCTGAAATAATTTAGCTTATTTTTACATACAGATAATTCTCCTAAAAAGATCATCAATCAACACTAATGCAGTAAAAGACAGAACTCTTTGTACTAAAGATATAAATAAAACATTATTTATTGAGTTTAAAGGTTCATTGTCGACATGGGAAATGTTAATTTCACTTTTTGTTCAAATATTTTTATATAACGTAATAACAATATTTATCAAAAAGCATCAAGGAAATCATATATGACTATTGGGTTAGTTTATTATAATGTGGCTTTTTTGTGTACTAACATTGTCATGGAAAGCATGATAACCAATTTAATCATAATTAATTATATGCTGATGATATGCATGTATATAAACGGAAGAAAATAACATTTATATTACTTGCATATACTTGTTTTTTTGACAGAAACGTCATTAATAAAGTGAACACAAGTGATCGACCGGGTGCAGGATTCAACAATAGACCAAAATAACTGGTTGAAATGGAGATTACAGTATTGCCACTGGCCTCTAGTGCTACCAGTAAAATAATGAGAGAGCTATTGTTTTCTCATTTTAGAGATATTGCCTGCAGTGTTCCTATCGTGCAGCCTGGAGCTCAGGGTTGGGATTCAAGGGGCCCCAATGCTTTATTTTGTGTGGACCCACCTGGTTCTGTCCACGCATGGGCTATACTGTCTTTTGTATTCCAAATTGGAGGTTTAAACCCGCAACACCAGCCCTCAGAAAGACGACTCTTGCTCAGTGATTCTTCCCCGTAGTTCTAAAGTCTTTGCAGGTCTTCCCTCGACTTACTTTTTCTACATTCAGCAAGTGTCATTAAGTGCTCTGAACAACTCACACACTAGTTGTAGCCCAGGTCTAAACCAGCACAGTTATGTAGCCTGTTGATTATTATTGTACTACAGTGTTGTCACAATCTGTACACAATGTTTATCTGTGACGAGTTTGTGAATAGCAACATATTGTATACTACGATTTCTGTTCAAGTTCAATGTATTGTTTCAATCCAATGTATTTCAAATAATCACAGACTTTTTCTTTTATTAGATATCTTGTGTGTGATGATCTGAAATTCATCCAGTAGAGAGGACACTACGCCCATTTGGACGGGATTGGTATTATAGGTGGAGGTGGAGGTAACAGACATGGACATTCAGCAGGACAACTTTAGGCAAAGATTCTGCATGAGGTGAATTTGAGTCAAAAATCACACTCCTTTTCGGAGTCATAACTCAGTGAAATCTGAACACACAGACACAAAACACATTTTTTTAGATTCAATGTGACTTACCATTCCCGGGGATATATTATATCTGATGTCCATCAGGAATAAACGTCCATAAATCCGCTTGGAAATCTTAGAGAAAAAGACGCTTCAGACCTTCATTGAGAATCAGCACATTTTTAAGTTTTCTTCAGTATAAAATTAAATCAGTGATAGTTGTCTGTACATGCATGGGTTCACTGTAAACAGGAGGTGCTAATAGATAATTCGGCATACTTTTAATGGTAATTTGCAAAAAAAAGAGGCTTTAAAAAGGGCTCAAAAGAGAATAGTAGTAGCCTACTTACCTGTAGCTGCAACCGTATATTTGTTGAGCTTTTTTTTATGGAAATAACTCCAAGACACACTTTAAAATACAAGAATGTGACTTAAATTACAAGAGGACCAGCCAGTTCACATAAAAACAGTAGAATTTCAGTAGAAACTCACCCCACCTCCCCTAGAGAAATAAATCCAGTCCGAATGGTGCTTCAGACTTTGACGAGGCTATTAAACAACTTCCAGTCCGGTGTATCACTTCAACTTTACAGTGACTGTTAGCTGTCCAGAGTCGTAGACTAATCTAAGTGATAATTTAAAGATGCAGGCACAAGAAGCATTTAGTGCAGACGTGCAGTGGGAGAAAATACCACAAATGTGCCATTGCAAAAGCTACCAACTGCCTGGATGTCAGGAGAGTGCACCGTGTTCAGCGCTGCACGCCTCGAGTCTTGCAAAGTCTTTTGTCTCGGTGTTAAGTGAGGCTTGTGTTCTCAAGCTGATGAAAAACAGAAGATCCAATGCTGAAATTCAAGCCAGCTTTTCAAAATGTTATTATTATTATTGATTACCTCAAGTACCAAACACATGTTTAGTGACTGGTGGTCTTCGTCTGTGCTGTTTTAACACCACCATGATGAAGTATACAGGTAAACTTTGCTCAGCTCATATGCAGAAAAATGTAAATAAAAAGCTGATTTGTGGATTTGTACAGTCCGTGGAGATTTAAAGGTATAGTTTGAATATTTTGGAATTAAGCTCAATCGCTTTCCTGCCGAGAGTTAGGTGAGAAGATCGATTCCACTCGTGCGCTAAGTATGGAGCTGAGGCGGGAGGCGATTAGCTTAGCTTAGCATAAAGACTGGAAGCAGGGGGAAACTGCTAGCTGCTAGTTTTTACATTTCTGTTTGTTACAGATTAAACAAACAAGAAGTTTCAGGCTGCTACGCCTTTCAAAGTGTGTGTTTACCAACCCGGTCTCACGGGAAGGAGTATAAATACCACGACATTACACGGACATTCTGTACCCATTTTAGCGCTTTCGCCTGTCATTCGCACGCCACGAAAACGTCCGTAGTTAGGTTTAGGCAAGAAAACTAGTTACTTAGGGTAAGGGAAAACGTCATGGTTGGACTTAAAATAAGTAAGTAAACTAAGTAAAACACGTACGGGAACAACTACGGAAAACACTTGACAAGCGTCACTAACGTAACTTACGAAACAAAACACCGGTCAACAACGGTCTCGAACTCCGGTCTTCTGGTTAAAAGTCTGGTACAGGATACCTGGTGTACAAACGACACGCGGAAATCAAGAAAGGCGTACTTATTGCACGCTAAACGCCTTGCGCATTATCGTGGCATTTATACGTCTTTTCGTGCGAACGGGCTGGTGTTTACAAACAGCAGCGGTTTAACGGTCATTTTTGAAACGATGGGTCTTTGATCACATTCTCTAACAGACACTCTAACAGAGGTTTGACGTTTTTCGTTGGCGGAAATGACGCTAGCAGATTTGTATCAGTTCTAGCTAACTAGGTTGTGTAAGTTGGCTGAAAGCTGACTTTTTAACGTTTCCAGATGACTCGTTTCAACACAAGAAACCTTTAAAAAGGCTCTGAAATATGCACCTGATGGCAATATACAAATATCATGCTAAAAAAAAGGCTAACGCTAAAATGTCCCAAGTAAAAAAGCAGCATCCTCACCAGTCGATGATCCACTTTAGAGATGTTGGTAGCCTTTTTTTTTTTTACTTTGGAAAGGGCCAGGCTAGCTGTTTCTCTCTGTTTCCAGTCTTTATGCTAAGCTAAGCTTAGCTAATCGCCTTCATAGCCTACTTACTGCACAGCAACCGGAAGACGTATAAATACCACGACATTACACGGACATTCCGTGGGTCATGAGTACGCATTTCAGCGTGTCATTTGTACGCCACTTTTCGATGTCATTTGTGCGTCACGCAAATGTCCGCAGTAAGGTTTAGGCAAAAAGACTTCTTAGTTAGGGTAAGGGAAAACTTACTAGAGTACACTAAGCAAAACACGTACGGAAACGACTACGGAAAACACGTAAGTGGTCTTTCTCGCTTTTTATACTACATCATTAACTCTTACCGTAGCATTTATACGCGGATGCGTTTACATCGCAGTCAGTTCAGGATACACGGCGTACAAATGACTCGCGGAAATCAAGAAAGACGTACACGCTAAACGCTGTGCACGATCTCATCTAACTCTCGCCAAGAATGCGATTATTCCCCAAAAAATGTCAAACTATTCCTTTAAAGAGTGTTTTGTATCATGGCCTTGGAAAGTTTAAGGGACAATGTGTTTGCATTGTGTGTTAAATTAATACCCGTTTGCATCATAGCTGGCTACTTGGGGACCAAACGATGACCCCGAGGGGCCACATCGGACCCCTTATCGCATGAAAGATATTTTCATGAGATCCTGGATATTTTAAATCGGACTAAAACTCCTCCTCTTGTTACGTTTTGTGTCAGGAAAACAGAGACTTCCTTTGCTACGACTCTGTTAAATACCACGATGTCCCGGTGCAGCAGAATCTGCCTTTTTTTCCAGAAGCGTTCCACTCAGTTAAAACACTTATAAAACAGGTGAACTATCTATCGGTGGATATTTTTTTGGACGGGGCCTCTTTAACCGTAACGATCTTTACCTTTTGCTGTATTGGATCTGTATGTTTTGTATTTTTGTGGTTTTACTGTGCCGTGGTTGGTCGTTGGTCTCACTTCCTGTTTATATTCTCGTAATGCGGTTGTTTTCTTACAGAGACCTTTCTATAGGAAAACTTGAATTCTTTTGAATTTATTTTTGTATCACTCTCTTTGTTGAAGGAGAATCAGGCAAAGGAGATGTTGATGCCTTAATCTGTGTACGTCAAGTTTAGACTTTTGTTTCTATGTTTTTATTGTAAATAACACTGAGCATTGATAACTTTGTTTTGATAAATTCTGTACTTAATCGGAAATAAAAATAAAAAAAACTTCTCTCAGAGCCGTTGTAGCTACTGTATTTTATATTAAATAGACGTTACTGCACTACATCTCCACATAACCCTCTGAGACCTGTTTTTGTCTGTTTTTAGCGGGGTCCAGGGGGTCTTTAGGGGGAGATAGCAGGTCAACAGTAGATGTCACATAGAATTGGTGTACATCATCTGAAAGCTGGACACCTGAAGATTAATTTGAGATGCAGCTCAGCACTGTGAGTCAAGTTGTTTTAGTCAGAAATCAGATATAAACATGAATTAATTAATCAAAATAAAAAGTGTGAAAGGATTTAGAATATTATGATAGAAGTGTATGATGGTCATCCCCATGCTCTATTATGTCTCTTAAGTTGTTGCAGCAATTTTGGGGTTGATACCATTTGTTACACAGATTTAGTGCTAAATTTAAACATTTTTTACCGCTCGAGGATTGATAAAAAATCTTTCCAAAATCCAACATTAAAGGTCCCATATCGTGCTCATTTTCAGGTTGTATTTTGTGTTTCTTCTAGAACATGTTTACATGCTGTAATGTTAAATAAAACAACTTTATTTTCCTCATACTGTCTGCCTGAATATACCTGTATTTACCCTCTGTCTGAAACGCTCCGTTTTAGTGCATTTCAACGGAATTGCGTTGCTAGGCAACAGTTTGGGTCCATGTTTACTTCCTGTCAGCTGATGTTATTCACATACACTGCAACAGGAAATAAACTGGGACACATTTAGAATGTTTACGTTTAAAACCGTGTAATGGTCTAAATATTGTACATTTGTGACATCACAAATGGACAGAAAATCCTAACGGCTTGTTTCAAACGCACAATTTATGAATACGGGCTGTGTGTATTTCTCCGTATGTTGAGTGTTTTGATAGTTTAACAGTATTTATATAGCACTTAAACCTGCTTTATAATATAAAAGACCTGAAAATCTCACTTTTACAATATGGGACCTTTAAGACACTAAGACGTTGATGAACACCATAGAAAAAGCCATGAAGACTATTCATCAGTGAAACACAAAATAAGCTTTCAGTTTGTTTTATTGACACCATCAGCATCATTTTATTCAGATGTTGTTAACAAATGTGGTCCTCAAAGAACAGAGTACAAGTACAAAATATTACACAACGAATGTGGTTAATTAGGGATACATCTGACAGGAGAACAGGCTGAACTGAAGGAGATTTGTCACACTATAGTTGACCACTGGCAGCGATGGCAACCGTGGCTGAAGTTTTGCCGTCCTTTGAGCCTACCGCCTCCATCTTCTTGACAATTTCGATGCCCTCCACAACTTTGCCAAACACCACGTGCTTCCCGTTCAGCCTGGAGAGGAGAGACGAACATCTGAAATGAGCTGAAACTGATGATTAAACCTGAAACCAGCAGCACACGAGTCAAAGTGGAGCTTACCAGTCAGTACCAGCTGTGCAGATGAAGAACTGGGATCCGTTGGTGTTTTTCCCGGCATTAGCCATGGACAGTGTGCCGAGTCCTCCGTGCTTCAGCTGGAAGTTCTCATCATCAAACTTGTCTCCATAGATGGATTTACCTCCAGTTCCATCGCCTTTGGTAAAGTCCCCACCCTGAAAAAAACAAACAAAAAAAGGCTTAGTTGACTCAGGAAACGAGGAAACAGGACAACTTTCTTGCCTTCACTGTACCTGGCACATGAATTTGGTGATGATTCGGTGAAACTTGGAGCCGGCGTAGCCAAAACCTTTCTCTCCGGTGCACAAAGCACGGAAATTTTCTGTAAAATAAAGACACTTTATTAAATACAAAAAATTACAGGTCCATGTCACCAGTAATGAGCATTATTTATTGTCTCAAACTCAAACCACCTGAGGTCACCAGTCCGGCTGTTGTACTTCATTTTTTTCTTTTGCAACAATCATTTTCAACTCCCTCTGAACCTGTAATATCAGCTTTGCATGTACAGTGGAGTAATGCTGCTGATATGTACCCCTCCTATACAGCAGCAACATCGCTTAGTGTGTCTGTGCTAATTCTGTCTCTCTTTGTGGTTGTTTTGTGTCTCTTTGTGGTTGTTTTCAGTGTCTTTGTGGTTGTTTTGTCTCTCTTTGTGGTTGTTTTCAGTGTCTTTGTGGTTGTTTTGTCTCTCTTTGTGGTTGTTTTGTGTCTCTTTGTGGTTGTTTTCAGTGTCTTTGTGGTTGTTTTGAATCTCTGTGGTCATTTTGCGTCAAAGAGATGTGTTCGAGACCCCTGCTTTAGAGACTATGACAATAGAAACTACTTTATGCACAAAGGAAGCACATAGACCATTTTTCTTCTTCTTCTACTCTTACTTCCTCCTACTTATTAATCATAGCAGTGGTAGCATTCCTTGTACCATGGTTTACACTCTCGTTTGGCTCTGCAACTGGTTATTCAGGCTCTCACACCCTGATTCATCCACAGCTCCGCCCCATATTCTGATAAAGTCTCAGGTGAGGATTAATAGCCAATCATAAACCCTTTTAAGGTGAGTGGAAAAAGCCAGAGCAGCAGCTCTGTGGTTACTGCTGCATGCTTTCTCCTCATTGTCAAAGCTCACCTACCTGCAGTCTTTGGGACCATATCAGCCCGCAGCTGCAAAACACAAACACTGGCTTTTTACTAATCACACAGACGGATGCAAAATACATTTCATAGCTGTCCATTTTAAACCTTAATAAAATTACCATACTTGAAATAAACTGAGGTGACAAAAGTTAAGTAAATAGTCTGATGTTTATCTTACCTCCATTTCAATCCTGCCAGCCGGAGTTCCATCGATAGTGATGTCAAAGTAAACTCTTGGCATTGCCATGTTGATAAACGCGCTTGTGATATGGTTATGAGGGGAAAACACACTTGAATGAACAACGCGTCAGACACACTTTATCTCTTCAGGTCTGTATTTATGTGAGTCTATGCACCGGTGATGTAAAGGCTGCTGACAGCCAATCACAGACAGGTTCGTCTTGAAGGCTCAAGAATGGACCAATAGGAATGAAGATGGTCTGCTGGTAACATTACTCCCAGGGCGGAGCAATGACCAGGCGGACTGGTTTCTGTCGAGAAAATCAGCCATTCCAAAGCACTCGTGTACAAACGTGTTAGAATCCAACACACCCAAAGTAAAAGGTGAAGTTCAATGGCCTTTCAGTGGAGGGGGGGAAGGGAGGTAGTGAACTCATCTCATGTGGAAATAACCAAACTTTGCTTTCCAATTTGCTTATTTTTCTATCAAAATCTTGAAAATATGAGTTGTGTTTTTATATGTTGTCTGCCCTCGTGACAACCAGCTAACTAAAAACCCTACTTTTATTTAAAGTAGATTAGTGGATTTGTGCGGTCGGTGGAGATTTAAAGGAAGAGTTTTGAAATTGTGGAAATATATAAGTAAGGGATAATGTACAGCGAGCGGGTCATTGTTGTGGAAGAATTCACTTACGGATCGCCCTGAAGCTGTACATTATCTCACTTATTACACGGCTACTTACTGAAGAAATCAATATTTTGACACAAAAACGGTCCTCTAGAGTCCGACATCAGAACTCCGCCCATAGCAACGGTCTGTTATACATAGCAACGGTCTGCTATACATCGCAACGGTCTGCTATACATAGCAACGGTCTGCTATATATAGCAACCGTCTGCTATACATTGCAACGGTCTGCTATACATAGCAACGGTCTGTTATACATTGCAACCGTCTGCTATACATAGCAACGGTCTGTTATACATAGCAACGGTTTGCTATACATTGCAACGGTCTGCTATACATAGCAACGGTCTGTTATACATTGCAACCGTCTGCTATACATTGCAACGGTCTGTTATACAGAGTAACGGTCTGTTATACATAGCAACGGTCTGCTATACATAGCAACCGTCTGCTATACACAGCTACGGTCTGCTATACACAGCAACGGTCTGTTATACATAGCAACCGTCTGCTATACATTGCAACGGCCTGTTATACATAGCAACGGTCTGCTATACATCGCAACGGTCTGCTATATATAGCAACGGTCTGCTATACATAGCAACCGTCTGCTATACACAGCAACGGTCTGCTATACATAGTAACGGTCTGTTATACATAGCAACGGTCTGCTATACATAGCAACCGTCTGCTATACACAGCAACGGTCTGCTATACACAGCAACGGTCTGTTATACATAGCAACCGTCTGCTATACATTGCAACGGTCTGTTATACATAGCAACCGTCTGCTATACATTGCAACGGTCTGCTATACATAGCAACGGTCTGTTATACACAGCAACGGTCTGCTATACACAGCATAAATTAAAGGTCCCATATTGTAAAAAGTGAGATTTTCATGTCTTTTATAAGGCAGGTTTAAGTACCATATAAATACTGTTAAACTATCAAAACGCTCAATATACAGAGAAATACACACAGCCCGCATTCAGAAATTGTGCGTTTGAAACAAGCCGTTAGGATTTCTGTCCATTTGTGATGTCACAAATATACAATATATATAGATCATTACACGATTTTAAACGTAAACATTCTAAATGTTGCAGTCCTGTTGCACTGTATGTGAATGACATCAGCTGACAGGAAGTAGACATGGACCCAAACTGTTGCATAGCAACGCAATTCTGTTGCAATTCCATTGAAACGCACTAAAACGGAGCGTTTCAGATGGAGGGTGAATACAGGTATATTCAGGCAGACCGCATGAGGAAAAATAAAGTTTTTTTTAACATTAAAGCATGTAAACATGTTCTAGTAGAAACACAAAGTACAAGTATGAACCTGAAAATGAGCACGATATGGGACCTTTAAGAACGAATCATTGTATTAATCACTGAGAGGACATTAAGCCCACTAAGTAAGCTTTCAAGTTGTTTTATTTTCACCACCAGCACCATTTTATTCAGAAAATGTGGTCCTCAAAGAACAGATTAGAAGGTACAAAATATTACACAACGAATATCAACACAGGAGACGAACATTTTCAGAGGAGAGAGTGGGTTAATTGGGTGTTCTTCTACTGATGCTGCAGATATACACCATCTAAAATATATTAACTGGGATGTGGATGATGAATCAGAACCAAAGGAGCTTCGTCGCACTATTTTAGTTCACCACAGTCGGCGATGACAGCCTTGGCTTTAGGAGTGCCGCTCTTTGTGCCTTGCTTCTCCATCGCCTTGACAACATCGGTGCCCTCCACAACGCTGCCAAACACCACGTGCTTCCCGTTCAGCCTGGAGAGGAGAGAAGTCGATTAGTATGTGAGACGAACATCTCGCACTGTTGGTTCAATCTGAATGCAGCAGCAACATGAGTCAAAGTGGAGCTCACCAGTCAGTTTTATCTGTGCAGATGAAGAACTGGGATCCGTTGGAGTTCGGCCCGGCGTTAGCCATGGACAGTGTGCCGAGTCCTCCGTGCTTCAGCTGGAAGTTCTCATCATCAAACTTGTCTCCATAGATGGATTTACCTCCGGTTCCATTGTGCTTGGTAAAGTCTCCACCCTGAAATAAAAATAAAAAACAATCTCTCAGCCTATGAGGAAACAGCAATCAAAAATACAACAGCTCAGATTTAATCTGAACGGGTGAAAACGAGGAAACGGGACAAATTCCTTGCCTTCACTGTACCTGGCACATGAATTTAGGGATGATGCGATGAAACGTGGAGCCCTTGTAGCCGAAACCTTTCTCTCCAGTGCACAAAGCACGGAAGTTCTCTGTAAAATAAAGACACTGTCACTTTATTAAATATACTTAAACCAACTAAAATACAAAAATAAGTTCATACCACCAGTAATAAGCGCTACCAGCCAGGCTGTTGAATACCTGTTGAATAACTTTTTGCATCAATAACTATAATGGACGTTGTTTTGAGTCTCTTTCTAGTCGTTTTATGTCTCTTTGTGGTCGTTTTGAGTCTCTTTGTGGTCGTTTTGCATCTCTGTGGTCGTTTTCAGTTTCTTTGTGGTCGTTTTGCGTCTCTATGGTCGTTTTGTGTATCTGTGGTTGTTTTGAGTATCTTTGTGGTCGTTTTGAGTATCTGTGGTTGTTTTGAGTCTCTTTGTGGTCGTTTTGTGTCTCTTTGTAGTCGCTTTACGTATATCTTTGTGGTCGTTTTCAGTCTCTTTGTGGTAATTTTGAGTCTTTTTGTAGTCATTTTGTGTCTCTTTTAGGTCATTTTGATTCTCTTTGTGGTTGTTTTGAGTCTCTTCGTAGCTGTTTTGAGTCTTGTTGTGGTCATTTTGAGTGTCTTTGTGGTCGTTTTGCGTCTCTGGTCGTTTTGAGTCTCTTTGTAGTCATTTCGTGTCTCTTTGTGGTCATTTTGAGTCTCTTTGTAGTCATTTTACGTGTCTTTGTGGTCATTTTGCATCTCTTTTGTGGTTGTTTTGAGTCTCTTTGCGGTCATTTTGCATCTCTGGTCGTTTTGAGTCTTTTTGTAGTCATTTTACATGTCTTTGCGGTCGTTTTGTGTCTCTTTGTGGTCGTTTTGCATCTCTGTGGTCGTTTTCAGTCTCTTTGTGGTCGTTTTGAGTCTCTTTGTGGTCGTTTTGCGTCTCTGGTCGTTTTGAGTCTCTTTGTAGTCATTTTGAGTCTCTTTGTAGTCATTTTACGTGTCTTTGCGGTCGTTTTGTGTCTCTTTGCGGTCATTTTGAGTCTCTTTGTGGTCATTTTGAGTCTCTTTGTAGTCGTTTTGAGTCTCTTTGTGGTCATTTTGAGTCTCTTTGTGGTCATTTTGCATCTCTTTGTGGTTGTTTTGAGTCTCTTTGCGGTCATTTTGCATCTCTGGTCGTTTTGAGTCTTTTTGTAGTCATTTTACGTGTCTTTGCGGTCGTTTTGTGTCTCTTTGTGGTCGTTTTGCATCTCTGTGGTCGTTTTCAGTCTCTTTGTGGTCGTTTTGAGTCTCTTCGTAGTTGTTTTGTGTCTCTTTGTAGTAGTTTTGAGTGTCTTTATGGTCGTTTTGGGTCTCTAAGATCATTTTGGGTGTCTTTGTGGTCATTTGGAGTCTCTTTGTGGTCATTTTGTGTCTCTTTGTGGTCGTTTTGCATCTCTGGTTGTTTTGCGTCTCTTTGTAGTAATTTTGCATCTCTTTGTGGTCGTTTTGATTCTCTTTGTAGTCATTTTGCATCTCTTTGTGGTTGTTTTGAGTCTCTTTGTGGTCGTTTTGCGTCTCTGGTCATTTTGAGTCTCTTTGTAGTCATTTTGCATCTCTTTGTAGTCATTTTGGGTCTCTTTATGGTCGTTTTGGGTGTCTTTGTGGTCATTTGGAGTCTCTTTCTGGTCGTTTTGATTCTCTTTGTAGTCATTTTGCATCTCTTTGTGGTTGTTTTGAGTCTCTTTGTGGTCATTTTGCATCTCTTTGCGGTCGTTTTGTGTCTCTTTGTGGTCATTTTACATGTCTTTGCGGTCGTTTTGCGTCTCTGGTTGTTTTGAGTCTCTTTGTAGTCATTTTACGTGTCTTTGCGGTCGTTTTGTGTCTCTTTGTGGTAGTTTTGCGTCTCTGGTCGTTTTGAGTCTCTTTGTAGTCATTTTGCATCTCTTTGTAGTAGTTTTGGGTTTCTTTATGGTCGTTTTGGGTGTCTTTGTGGTCATTTGGAGTCTCTTTCTGGTCGTTTTGATTCTCTTTTGTAGTCATTTTGCATCTCTTTGTGGTTGTTTTGAGTCTCTTTGTGGTCGTTTTGCGTCTCTGGTCGTTTTGAGTCTCTTTGTAGTCATTTTGCATCTCTTTGTAGTAGTTTTGAGTCTCTTTATGGTCGTTTTGGGTGTCTTTGTGGTCATTTGGAGTCTCTTTGTGGTCGTTTTGATTCTCTTTGTAGTCATTTTGCATCTCTTTGTGGTTGTTTTGAGTCTCTTTGTGGTCGTTTTGCATCTCTGGTCATTTTGAGTCACTTGGTAGTCATTTTACGTGTCTTTGCGGTCGTTTTGTGTCTCTTTGTAGTCGTTTTGTGTCTCTTTGCGGTCGTTTTGTGTCTCTTTGTAGTCGTTTTACGTGTCTTTGCGGTCATTTTGAGTCTCTTTGTAGTCATTTTGCATCTCTTTGTGGTTGTTTTGAGTCTCTTTGTGGTCATTTTGCATCTCTTTGCGGTCGTTTTGTGTCTCTTTGTAGTCGTTTTGTGTCTCTTTGTAGTCGTTTTACGTGTCTTTGCGGTCATTTTGAGTCTCTTTGTGGTCGTTTTGCGTCTCTGGTCGTTTTGAGTCTCTTTTTAGTCGTTTTGTGTCTCTTCATAGTTGTTTTTAGTGTCTGTGTGGTTGTTTTGCGTCTCTGTGGTCATTATGATTCTCTTTGTAGTCGTTTTACGTCTCTTTGTGGTCGTTTTGTGTCTTTTAGTAGTTGTTTTGCGTCTCTTTGTGGTCATTCTGTGGCTCCTTGTGGTCGTTTTCTGTCTCTCCCCTAGTATGCACAAAGGAAGCATGTAGTCCATTTTTTCTGCATCTACTGAGTATAAATGAGGTGATATAACTAACACAGTCAGTCAGTAATGTATCATGCAGGTTGTCTTGTTGGGAGTTGCATGAAGGTTTTGGGACAGAGCAACCAAATCATCCAGCAGGTGTAAATGACCAATACCAGATGACCATCTTCTGATACTCTTACTTCTTCCTCCTATTTATTAAACATAGCAGCAGTAGCGCTCCTAGTATCACCGTTTATACTCACATTTAGCTCTGCAAATGGCCATTCGGGCTCTTTTGATCAAAGCCTTTTCACACTCTGAATTGCTCACAGCCTCGACCCATATTCAGAATGATTCCTCAGCTGGGGATTAATGGGGACGCGTATAGTTTCCCCAACAAGACATGAATCCATTTTGGGTGTGCAGCAGCAGCTCTGTAGTTAGACTGCTGCATGCACTGAACTTACAAAGCTTTCTACCTTTTGTTAAATCTTACGTACCTGCAGTCTTTGGGACCACATCAGCCCGCAGCTGCAAAAAATACATTTCAATTAGTGAAAAACAAACAGGGTGACACATAATGCATAGAAAGGAAAAGATGAGTTATAAGCTAAACCTTTGGAAGAAGGCTCAAAATGTCTGGAGCTTCAAATCTGATGACAGCAGCAGCAATACGGGGAAACTGACTTGTTTTGATAGTCATTTTAATTTCTCAAACTAAACAAGATTTAAAGCCCATCGCAATTATTTTCTTGAATAATCATTTTGTCTGTAGAAATGTAACAAAACATTGTAATTTAATGCAAATCCCAATATTCAAATGTCTTGTTTTGTCCAACCAGCAGCACAAAACACAAAGATATTAAGTCATCTATGGTATATGACAAGATAAAGCAAGACATTAATGCATCTGAGAAGCTGAAACCAGATTTTTGCTTGAAATATAAACGATTATTTGACTGTCAAGAGAGGTTGATTTTCTGACTAACCACTCTTATAATAAGATAAAATCATATATAATAAGATAAGATGCATCTCCAGCCTGACCTGCCTGTTGTAACTGCAGCATCATTTGTTATTAGCTCCCAGCTGTGCTGCTGCTGCTGCTGCTGCTGCTGCTGGGCGTTTCCACCAGGATATGAGCTCTCTGGTGGATTTAATTAATCTGCATTTATGCAATTAATCAGGATATTAAAAAAAAACCAAATAGGCTGGCCTATATGTGCAAAAAATTGCTACCAAAATGGAAGCTGCATGATGCAACATGTCTGTCAGAGGCCTTTTTGTAGATCATCATACATTTCCTACCACCTATTAGAAATAAAAACAACATAATGTTAATTCAATAATGTGATATTTGACTCACCTCCATTATAATCCTGCCAGCGTTAGCTCCATCAATAGTGATGTCAAAGAACACTCTGGGGTTTCCCATGTTGATAAACGTTATGTGGGTTTTTTGATGATGGAGATGCGCACTAGAATGAATTCCTGTCTTCTATTTAGGTCTGTATTTATTTATGGGGGGTCTGTGCACCGCTGACGTAATGGCTGCAGACAGCCAATCACAGCCACGTTCTGCTGAGAGGCTGCAGAATGGACCAATAGGAGAGCAGATCAGTGTGATGATGCTGTGATGTTGGTAACATGGCACTGACCACTCACATCACAGACTCATATTATAGATGCACTCCTCTATAAAGGTGTTAGAATCCATCTCACCCAAAATAATAGGAGAAGTTCAATGACCCTTTTCATTAGTTTATCTCATCTGTCAAAGAAATGCACCAAAACTGTTAGAAATGTGCAATAAAGTACATCAGTTACTGTACTTCAGTGGGGGGAGAAGTACTCAGATACTTTACTTAGGTACTGTACTTCCTTTATATATTGTGCATATAAAAAAAAAAATAGTATTCAAAAAATATTTTTCTTTAATTGTTTTTGTAAAAATAAAAAATAGTATTTAAAAAATATTTTTATTGTATTTTTTTTAAAACAAAAAATTATACTTTAAAAATATTTGTATTGTATTTTTTGTAAAACAATAAATTATATTTCAAAAATATTTTTATTGTATTTTTTGTAAAACAAAAAATTATATTTCAAAAATATTTTTATTGTATTTTTTGTAAAATAAAAAAATATATTTAAAAAATATTTTTATTGTATTTTTTGTAAAACAATTATATTTTAAAAATATTTTTATTGTATTTTTTGTAAAACAAAAAAATATATTTTAAAAATATTTAAAACAAAAAATTATATTTCAAAAATATTTTTATTGTATTTTTTTTAAAACAAAAAATTATATTTTAAAAATGTTTTTATTTTATTTTTTGTAAAATAAAAAATTACATTTAAAAAATATTTTGATTGTATTTTTTGTAAAACAAAAAATTACATTTCAAAAATGTTTTTATTGTATTTTTTGTAAATTAAAAAATTATATTTAAAAAATATTTGTATTGTATATATTGTATAAGCAGTGTTAACTTAGCTAAAGTAACTTGTTTCACCATGTAAAAATAAATAAATAAAAATAATAAAAATATTAATAATATAAATAATAATACATGTTAGGCTAACGTTAGCTAAACTAGCTAAGCAGTGTATACTCGTATTATAGACGGCTTCTGTGGAGAAAATCATCTAATTAAACGCACTCCTGTATAAAGGAGTTAGAATCCAACTCTCCCAAAATAATAGGAGTTCAATGACCTTTTCATTATTTAGTTTATCTCATGTGGAAATATCTGTCAAAGGAATGCACCAAAACTTTTAGAAATGTGCAATTAAGTACTGTTACTGTACTGAAGTACTCTGATACTTTCATAGGTAAAAAAAAATATCACAATGTGCCAAGCTCTTTCCTTTTTTAAATTGTGCATATTAAAAAAAGTATTTAAAGTATTTAAAAAATATTATTTTATTTTTTGTAAAACAAAAAAATATATTTTAAAAATATTTTTATTGTATTTATTTATTGTATAAGCAGTGTTAGCTTAGCTGAAGTTACTTGTTTCACCATGTAAAAACAAATAAATGAAAATAATAATAATAATAAAAAATAAAAAACATCCAAATAAAAAAAAAAAACTTGTTTCATCCTGTTAGGCTAATGTTCTTTAGCTAAGCAATGTTAACTAAAGAACAGTTTTTCAAGCATTCATAAGAACCCACAAAATCATTTCTTAGAAATTTCCGTGCTCATTTTTTGGACGAAAATCCGTCCGTGGTGGGAAACAGCTTTAAATCTAAATCTGTAAAGAAACTAGTAACAACAGTTGATAAATGTAGTGGAGTAAAACAAATACATACGTATTAATTAGAAGAAAATGTAAATACTCAAGTAAAATACAACCTCAAATTTGTATAAAGTAGCATATAAATGAAAATGACCTCCACTACAACATTAAATACCGAGCTATGAAATGTCTAATGAATGCTTAATAAATACCAGATCCTCCAAAACAAACTATTTTTGTCAAATAAAGTGATTTTTAATTCTGATTCTGAGATTCAGGAAAGGGACAAGGTAACTGTAGGTACAATGACGATTATGATTAAAAAATAAATAGAAAATAATGGCAATTACAATGTGTTACAAAATATGTGGAATAGTTTACATATTAAAAAACTTTTTTTTTTTCTAGCAAATTTGCAGTTAAATAGTCCATAATTTCCAAATATAACATTATTGTGTTGCTCAATTGGCAAAGAACCTTATTTCTTGTTTCCTTGTTGGACCACAAAGGGTAAAATCATTCATAGAAAAAAGAACGTCAGCTTTAAAAAGTGGTATTAAGAATAATTTCTTCCTCTGCATCTTTAACTGCATTACTCAGCTGACTGTTTTCTGTCATACATGCATCAGTATGACCTTTTTACAATTGCTTTATAATTTTCTAACATACAGTATGTATACAGTGCCAACAATGATCCATTATCCAACTAAATAACATTAAAATTACCATGATTAACGATTCATTTGATACACACACGTTCTCTAATGAAAACAGCTGATTATACAGTACATAAACCCGCGTCATGATGGGTTATACATGTCAAACCATTTTTTTTAAAACATACTAATAGCGTTCAAATGGCAGAAAAATGCCACGACACACGGCTGTACTCATTTACAGTATGCTTGAAAAGACCCTCGGAAAGAGGGCGAGACCAAACAGAGGGGAAGATGGGAGTTTTTATATATTTCACAGTGCTGAAGGATGTCAGAGATACAATGAACCTCAGCGCGCTCCCAAACTTCATGTAGTAAAAAATGTCTATTGTACATCTGGGCCCTGCCTTTATTTTTTTCTTTTGCTCCGTCATCTGACCGATCATAGAGAAACAAAAAAAGTGACCACTGCCCTTATCTTACATCATTATGAAGTAAAGATTAAGTCTGGTGATATATATTTTTTACGACGTCATCACCCTAAAAAATATTTTAAAAAAAAATCTCAATTTGAATAAAGTGATTTGTGTTTTTTTGACCTCCGTGAAAATTTTGTTTTTGAAAGGCTAAACGCCAACAAATATGGATTGAAGCAGAATATTTTGTTAGATAAAAAACATGTGAATTTAGGAAATGATTGCATCTATAAATGTTGACTTTTGGACTTTACAACACTCCATGTCCGTTATATTTTATGATGTCATTGTGGCTGCAACTAACGATTATTTTCATTTAATGTGATTTACTGTGGAAAATCTATGAGAAAAAAATTTAATATTCTGACATTATAAAGTCGTAAATTTATGAGAAAAATCTCAGAAATCCTCTGAGATCAAAGTCGTAAATTTACGAGAATTTTTTTTAAATATTCTCAGAGATTAAAGTCGGAAATTTACGAGGAAAAACTTGAATATTCTGAGATTATCAAGTAATACATTTGCAAAAAAAAGAAAATCTGAAATTCGGAGATTAAAGTCGTAAATTTACGAGAAAATAACTTGAATATTCTTTGAGATTATAAAGTCATAAATTTGCAAAAGAAAATCGGAAATTCTCTGAAATTAAATTTGTAAATTTACGAGAAAAAAAAATTAAATATTCTGAAATTAAATCCGAAATCTGTAAAAAAACAACTCAGAAATTCTTTCAGATTAAAGTCGTAAATTTACGAGAAAATAAACTCAAATATTCTGAGATTATAAAATCAGAAATTTGCGAGAAAAAACTCAGAAATCCTCTGAGATTAAAGATTATTTTCATCAATCGGTCAATTATTTTATCAGTTACTGAGCCTTTTTTTAAAAATGAAACTATATATTTGTGTTTTTAAAGCTGTTCGTCTTCAGTAGGAACCAATGGGCACGGAGCTGAGAGACACAGAGCAGGAAGTCAGACCGTATAGAGAGACGGACTAAACACCTTGGTGTGTTTTGTCGCTCTCCTCATTTCTCTCTCAAATCCATCTCGAGGAGAGAGGAGGCTCGCCACAGGAGCTACGAGCGAGGATGCACAGGTGTATCCTTTACAGAAGTCTTTTCGGCTCATCTGACGTATAAAAGAGATGGATGATGACGTTATAGTTACTTGACGTCGCTTGTTAAATGCCTGTTCCCTCGACTCCTCTCTTCTCATGTCTCTTCCTTGCCTCTTTCTCGACGAAGACGCAAGGAGAGGTGACGAGGAAAGGAATCGAGGATGTGAAGGGAGTCGTTGACAATAACAAAAAATATAAAACATCACCAGCTTTAACCTTTAGGTGCAGTGGTTCCCAAACTGGGAGGTTACATCGGGGATGGGTGGGGTTTAAAATATTACGAGAAAGGATTTTACAACTCTGGAAACTTAACTTAATAGTTTTATATTTTGTTGCGGCGACTGTGAGGTAAACAGTAGAAATACGGCGTTTGCGTTACAAAGTAATCTACCAGGAATGTGCGTGTGTGCAAGAGGGCGCCCCGACAGACAGAAAAAAGATATAAACAGCTTGGGAACCACCGTTAAATTAACTGACCACTGTCCATTAACTCCTCACAAACAGCTTCCATTATCCTCCACTTCATCTAACACAATCTATAAATTAAATACTGTATATTTAAATCCTTCAGCCTGTGATTTGTGCTATAGTTTAAAATGCTGGTCTGCAGAGTCAGTGCCTACAGTATGTTCTGATATAGATTCTTCATGTGTTCCCTCCAGTTCCCGGATACTGCACTACTGGATGAGCTTCAAAAGTACAGCAGGACACTTCAAAAAGACAAAAGATACACAAAACTCACACTCACACACTCAAGCATTTACACACTCACACACACAGGAAGTGGGTGCCGACAGAGACGGCGTTGTTTTCGACCAATGAGGGCAGAGCTACAGCAAACAGAGAAGCGGAGGCTGGAAGATGACCGGTGTGACAGTATGAAGGTGGTCAGTTGTTCTCGAACAGAGACAGTAGGTCGTCACTGCTGTTGTTGGGCAGGTCGGGGGGGCCCAGGTAGGACAGCAGCTCGTCCGGGTTGGTCAGCTCGGGAAGAAGCTAAACGACAAAACAGAGAATTTAAAATTTAATTTAATACCAAATATACTGTTTTAAAAGTCTGGACAAATAAAAGAGCGAGAGATTGGAAGTCCAGGCCTGTTTTTATTTAAACTTTGACAACAGAGTTACACTTATGAATGCTCTGAGGTATGACGGCGTATGAGGGCCATTGTATGTCAAATAAAATAACTTGCGCAGCCAAGGGAGATGGGTAATATTCAGAGAAAAAAAATATCTGAATTTCCGAGATTAAGGTGGGAAATTTACGAGAAAAAAACTTTGATATTTTTCTCTGAAATTATAAAGTCATAAATTTGGGAGAAAAAACCCCCAGAAATTCTCTGAGATTAAAGTCGTAAATTTACAAGATACAAACTTTAATATTCTCTGAGATTAAAGTCGTAAATTTACAAGATACAAACTTTAATATTCTCTGAGATTAAAGTCGTAAATTTCAGAGAAAAAAAACTTGAATATTCTCTGAGATTATAAAGTGAAAATTTGCGAGACAAAAAACTCAAACTCTGAGATTAAAGTTGTATATTTACGAGAAAAAAACTTGAATATTCTCTGAGATTATGTTGTCATAAATTTGCGAGAAAAAACTCAGAAGGTCACTGATATTAAAATCATAAATTTACGGGGAAAAAACTTGAATAATCTGATTTTAAAGTCATAAATTTGCGAGAAAAAAACCCTCAGAATTGTGCCAAACCGTGATAACGCAGTACTACAGTAGTGTTATTATGGTAAAGATGGCCATTGAGCGTGGCGAAGGCCCCAAAAGTGAAATAAAGGTGATAAATGTGGTGCCTGAACGTACAAACAGAGAACTGAAGTCACATTAAAGTGCTGCAGAAGTTACAGTATATGTGCTCTTATATAACTGAGCACCGGACCAACCGGGTGGGCCACTCACATCTAGTGCATGATCGGCGCCCTCTCCTCCAGGCGCTCCGGGGCCTCCCAGACCGAAGGCGCCTTCGCTCTGCAGCCGGGAATTCTGGGCGTTCACGTTCCGCTGCGGCAGCGGACTGCCGGCGTCGCCGAGACTCGGGTTCCCGTGAATTCCACCTGAACCGTGCTGCTGGAGGATGTTATGGGCGTGTTCGATTCGTCCAGAATGAGACGTCTGATGGACGAGGGACCAGGAAGAGACACAGAGACAAGAGGAGAATCTTTATTTAATAATAATAACAACAAGTTTAATTCATGACAGCGGGTCAACTCTGTGATCCTGTTGGTCTTTTCTTAAGAGGCACCAGAAGTGTGTGACAGTAGAGGACGGCGGCCGAGCAGCTGCCTGCGACACGTGACGTTGGTTTAGTGGCTCGGTATGTGAGCGAATATCTTCTCAGTCAGTGCTGTCCACTTCAGGCTCAGTTAGAGGCTCTTAACTCAACTCACAAACCAGAAGGCCGAGACAGTCAGTGTTTTCACTAACGCAGCAGCAGCACACTACGAGCCCCTTTCAACCAAACACTTATACTAAAGTATACTAAAAGAACTAAAACGGCATCCCTGTTTGTGTTTCCGCAGCAAATTAGAACAATTCAAAAAATGACGGCGGTGTTTGGAAACGAGAACGAGGAGTCATCCTGTTGGTCTTTGTTTATTTAATGCTGAGACTCTGATGTTTAAATGGATGTGATTAGGGATGCACCAATACCGATACCAGTATCGGGTCCGATACTGTGCTCATGTACTCGTACTCGCAAAACGGCACCGATACCACTTTACAGCAGCGTGACGTTAACCCTCGTAACCATCTTTCGGGTCCTCACGCTCCACCTCTCCGACGGGATCCCACCTCAGCCGACGCGCACCAGCTCTCACTTTCATTGCGCCACGGGGTTTTGCTTGCACCCTCTGACTCGCGCGTGCGTTAGACTCTTTGGTCCGTGTTTCAAGACGGGTCGGGTGGGTTGCAGACATCGCCGCAGACATCGCCGCAGACATCGCCGCAGACATCTGGCGCCTTTTACGTGGGCCGCGGCACAACACGGTTGGGGCGCACTGAGGACAGTCTGCCCCGGTCGACAGTCGCACCGGGAGCAGGAAGCCCCGTCACGGTGCGGCGAGGTCCGGGTGGGGAGCGCTGTAAAGCTGCAGCCGCGAGCCACCTTCGCCTCGAGCCTTTCCAAGCCGACCTAGAGCCGGTGGCGGCGCACCGCCTCATATGCGGGACTCCCCAGCCTGCCGTGTGTCGCTCACACCCTCCAGCTGGCTGTTAACGAGGGTCTTTTGGCACAGAGAAGTACTCGTATCGGTACTCGGTATCGGAGAGAGTACCCAAATGTAAGTACTTGTACTCAAGGAAAATAGTGGTATCTGTGCATCCCTAGATGTGATGAATGAATAAAAAGAAGGCATGCAGAGGTTTGAAGGTTACCTTTTTGCCAGAATTGATATATTTGCTTCATTTGTGTCTATGTGGAGGTAGAAGGAAGTTACCGCTTTTATTGTGGTAGTCTGAGTAATGTGACGTCATATCCGTTCCGTATCCGTCTACCAAAACAAACCTCAGAGAGTCTAAAACGTTGGAGGGTCAGCGTGGATACGACCTGCACCCTCCCATGTTAAATCCAGTGTGGTAAACACTACACATCCAGTAAAGGATGGAAACACTTTGGGTTTCACACATTGACAGGAAAAGCAGAGCTACACAGAGCAGAGCTAAAGCTGCATGCTAACTCTGTCACGGACAGGAAACGTTATCGTATCGCCGTAACGTGGCGATCAAGTCGGCCGTCGCTCGTCTCCGTGGTCAAATGGGAGACCACCTTGGAGAAGTTAGAGGAAGTAGACACGTGAGACTGCGTCCGCTTTTCAAAACAAAGGGAACTGTATTTACAAAATACATCTATGGAAATCAGACTGATGGATTATATTCACCAGAAGTATAAAACATTATAAATTAAAAAGAAGATACCACTAATCTGTGAGGGAAATGTCTTTATTCTTTGAGTTTTGGGTTGCTGGATAATAAATAATTCCTGACAATGACTGATATATTTGACTTCAGGACATCTCTGACTACATACATGATGAAAATCAAACATTTATACTGGATTCATTCAGAGATTTTCCAAATTAAAAGTCCCTAGAAGTTTATGATTCAACTTTTTCCCTCCATGGTCTAGTGGTAAAGAAGTTAACAGAAATCACAATAAATCATAATATGGAATCACATCCTGTAGATAGGTGTATCGTCCCAGCAGCAACAGATACCTCTGACTCTGGGTCTGTATGTGAAGGAAGCTCAGTGCCATCTGGCTGCGCTCTATTCAAACTCTGTCTTACCGACTCGGTCATTAAAGAAAATGCCGCAGGCTACGTTGAGAAACCGGACAGGAGCACGCTTCCTGTGTGTTTGCTCATCGGGTGGTTATATGTTATGTAACATGAGGGTGGTGTAGAAGGTGTCTAACCTGCTCGGGCTGATAGGGGAGTGGAGGTCCAGAGGAGGAGTACTCTCCGAGCGTCGGGGTGCCGGGAGTGTTGGGGAAGTCTGTGAATCCTGCTCCGCTGGAGAATCCCTGGCTCCCTACGAGACCAGAAGAAACAAACTTCCAAATAAAAACAGGTCAGCGTAGACGTCCTGTTACATAATAGAGAGCAGAGCAGCATGGAGGGAAAGTGCCTCCAGCTGTGGAGCATTAGAGGATGTATACAGAGAGATGATGGCACTCGCTGGTCTTCAATTACCGTTCTGGGTCACCTCCCGTCTAAGAGCAGATGATCTGAATGACTGAGCTGCAGTGTGACTGTGTACAGTACATGTATATATATACATTATGTACAGTACCAGTCAAAGCACACATTCCTTTCATCAGGTTTATAAAGACCTTGAAGGTTTAACATGTAACTTCTCCTCATTAAAATGTCTAAAAACGACTAGAACAGGAGTCTGCAACCTGCGGCTTCGGAGCCACATGCGTCTCTTCAGCTCCTCTCCCTGGGGATTTTTAAAAACAGTTTTTGGGAAATTAATAACTGTTCTTTTGTTTACATTTTCAATTTGATGTATCATTGTTGTAGGTCTATGGTACGACAGAGTATTAAGGCCACATTGAGGAAAACTTCTGACTTTTTTCTCATAATATTATGACTTTATTCTGATAAATTACGACTTTTTTTCTTGTATTATTATTATTATTATTATTATTACATTCTCATATATATAAAAAAATAGTCATTAAATGTATGCAATAATAATTATAAAATAAAAATAATATAATAATTATAAAAAATAAATGTAGCCATTAATAAGTTTATAAAAATGTGATATAAATTGATTTGTTTTAATTTGCTTCTTTATTTATTTTTATGTATTCCCTTATATATTTACTTCTTTGTTTAATTTTATTATTTTTCCCATTTTATTTATTTATGTACTTATTTGTATTAATTTTTTATATTATTATTAATATTATTTTTGCTACATTTAATGACATATTTATTAATTTATTTATTTTTTGAGTCATTTATTTATTCATTCATTTATTTCTGATTTTGGCAGGTTCCGTCTTCCATATAAGACAAGTTTGTGCAGTAAAGAGAGTTTGGTGAATCTGACTTGGAACACTCGCAAGAACAAGCCTAAGTACATTTACTCAAGTACTATACTAAGTACAAATTTTAGGTATTTGTACTTTACTACAGTATTTTTACAGCGTGGTATTAGTACTTTTACAGGATTCTTCCTCCACCACTGACTCCGACCCAGTGCCCCGTCCTCAGCCTGGACTCTACCTGGCCTGTTGTAGTCGGGGGTGTTCCTGCCGCCTGCAGTCAGACTGTGGTAGGGGGACGACGCCGGGCCCAGAGCGGCGATCATCTCCATCACGTTGGGCAGCACCATGTGACTCGGGCTGACCGTCCGGCAGCGTTTCAGCACCGGACCGTCGGGCTCCTCCTTTATGTGCAGGTCTGGTTTGACGGGCACCGGCCTCCACCCACACACCGGGTCTATGGTGATCTCCTCGTAGTCAGAACTGAGGGCAGAGATTAGTCGATTAGTTGCTGGACAAACGCACCATTAATTTTTATTAACATGAATCCACATTTAAACACTCACTTCTGGATGTAGACCAGAATCCCGAGCATGTACTGGTCCACCTCCAGCCCCTCTAGCAAAGCTGTTTTACTGTGAACGAGACGAACAAACGAGCTGGTTAAACATCATCCGGAGAAGATCGGATACTAAAAGGTGTAATGATGCAGAACGTACTTGCACACAGGACATCTCCAGGTCCCTCGTTCACAATTAAGCTGCAAATAGGACTCCAGGTCGAAGCACTGCAAAATAAAAGACATCAGTGTGAGTGATTTGAAAGTATAAACCAGGGAACCAGGAGTCAGCAACCTTTACTATCAAACAAATAAATAAATAATCTGTCTGGAGCCGCAAAACATGTGATCATTGTGATGAAGGTAACAGTTTATAGTCTAAGTATATAGTATATAAGTCTAATGCAGTGAGGGCCAAAGAGACAATGTACTACGGAGTATTAGGGCCACATTGAGGGAAACAACATCTGAGATTTACACAATAAAGTCAGAATATTACGAGAATAAAGTCATAACTTTACGAGAATAAAGTCTAAATTTTTTCTTGTAAACCTGTGACTTTATTCTCGTAATATTACGAGAATAAAGTCGTAATATTACGAGAATAGAGTCACAGGTTTACAAGAAAAAACTTCGTAATATTACGACTTTTTACGAAAAATAATATTCATAATATTACAATTTTTATTCTCGTAATATTCTGACTTTATTCTCGAAATCTCAGATTTATATTTTTTCCTCAATGTGGCCCTAATACTCCGTCGTACCGTCGTACCATAGACCTACAACAATGAGAAATAAAAAATGAAAATGTAAACAGAAAACAGTTTTTAAAAATCCACAGGAACCACTGGAGAGGGGCTCAAGAGCAGCAGGTTGCTGACCGCTGGTAGAGGTGTATGTAGGTGTGTGTAGGTGTGTGTGTGCGTGAGACCCACCTGTATGTGTCTGCAGTCGTGACCTCTGGCTGGCAGCTGGATCCGTCTGAATGTGATCGGGCATTTGAGGGAAACTTTGATGGCCGTCTGCTCCACGCCGTCCTCTCCGTTCAGCCCGGGGGTCCCGGGGATCGTTCCACTACTGAAGTTTCTCTTGACTGAAACAAAAAGAGTCAAGTTAAGTCAGCACACTGACACACTGACAGCTGTTGTTGCCTGTTGGGCTGCAGTTTGCCTTGTTATGATTGGAGCATATTGTTTTATGCTAAATGCAGTACCTGTGAGGGTTTCTGGATCAATATCTGTCATTGTTTTGTGTTGTTAATTGATTTACAATAATAAATATATACATACATTTTGCATAAAGCAGCATATTTGCCCACTCCCATGTTGATAAGAGGATTAAATACTTGACTAATCTCCCTTTAAAGTTCATTTTGATAAAAAATGTGCGATTAAATTGCAATTATTCGCAATTAAATATTTTAATTGATTGACAGCCCTGATTTTATTTCATCGTTATCTGATGAAAAAACAGGTTGAATGATTAAGAATGCAGCTTTGCAGTTACTCAGAGTCCTCTTGATTGCGCTCATCAGCGATGACACGGTTGCACCTACCGGTCCATTATGAGAGCCGAGCCAAGCCGCCCAGCATGCATGCATAAATATGCGTTAACAGAACCACTACCAGGGTAAACTTCATATCAAAGAGATTTCTACTCACTCTTAGTGATGCAGTGCTCGGCCGGCAGGAGTCTCTTCTTCATCAAACCCTGCAGGACGGACCGGACAGACGGCCGGTGGACCAACTGTAACACAAACAGGTGGGACTGGAAAGAGACAAAGATGTGTTTAAACTGGGATTTCATCTGTTTAATCATGTAAAACGTATAAACGTGTTGGATCGTGGGAAGCGAACCCTGAGACAGGAAGGCGTCATTTCAAGGCGACTTACACAGCAGCAGGCGGTGACTGTGATCTGTACGGTGTTACGTCCCGGCTGACACACCGGCTTCAGGTACAAGGGCTTGTGGGAGGTTTTGTTGTCCCCTCTTTCAATGCACAGAGGAGTTGCATTGACACTCACCTGATATACAGAAGGAAAAATAAGGGACAAAATTAACTGACAAGTACATTTATCTGATGCTTTTTAGCCTCGTCTCTGACAGCTGAATCCAAAAATATATTACAAAATTGTTAGTTGCAGCCCTAAACTTTTAACACACTACAGGATATGGAAGCTCATAGTTTTGGGATGGAAGCTGCCAAAATCAAAAATAAATGAATAAACAAATAAATTACTCAATAAATATATAAATAAATGTCATTAATAGTAGCAAAAATATTAAAAATAAATGTAGCCGTTAATTAACAGATGAATTGATATTTCTGTTTTAATTTGCTTCTTTATTTATTTATCTTTGTATTAATTCCCTTATTTATTTACTCTTGTTTAATTTCCACTTTTATTTATTCTTATGAATTTTTAAATGTATTTATTTTTGCATTTATTTCTATTTATGTATTAATTTTTTTCATAAAAAGCAACACCCCTCAATTGCATAATGATGCAGAAATGCATTAAGAAATGTAAAAACAAATGTATGAATAAATGTATAAAGAAAGTAAATTAATAAATGCTTAAACACATAAACAAATACTTATATTTAAAAATAAATATAAAAAAATGAATGCAAAAATAAATAAATAAAAGTAAATCATAAAAATAAATACAGAAATAAAAGTGGAAATTAAACAGAAGAGTAAATAAATAAGGGAATTAATACAAAGGTAAATAAATAAAGAAGCAAATAAATATCAATTTATGTCACATTTTCTCAATTAATTAAAGACATTTATTTTTAATATTATTTTTGCTACTTTTTCACTATTTATTTGTCGTGACAATTATTTAATTATTCTTTTTTCTTTATTTTGGCAGGTTGCGTCCTCCATACTTTTGGTGTTAAAATGAAAATGAATTATATTTTAATTTTTAAGTTTCCATTATAATTTTAATAAAGTCCCCTATGGGCTTCCATAGACGTAACTTATATCCGTAAAAATAATAACTTTATTATTATAATTATTATATACTATAAAAATGATTACAACATTCAAGTTTAACGGTCAAAAATATCATCCAGGAGGTATGAAATCTCTACAGTGAAGACATGTTCAACAGAATCAGTCCTCATGGTGATAAAAACTAGAAAAAGAACCATAATTAACCTTTAAGAAAGAGCGCCATCTCAAAGACTCCAACAATAAAATGCAGAGAAAGCAGATGCTGCTTACTTGTACAGAGGCCGGCCAGTTAGTGTTCATCTGTCGGTCCTCGTGGTGGTAACACTTAAACTGCAGCTCCAGGTCCGGCCTGCAGGGGGCGACACAATACAACCATCAGAGAGAGACACTGGGTGGGGTTATCACACATTCCTCATGTGTTTGTCTTCACTCAGGAAGAGAAACAGCTCTGAGCTCACACTGAAGCCACATTTTATGTTAAATAAATAATAATTAAATAATAAATAATACCAATAATAAATAATACATATCATAAAATAAATAAAAATAAACAATAAATAATAAATAAATACACAACTATCATGGAGAGAGACTGGGTGGGGTTATCACACATTCCTCATGTGTTGTTCTCCTTCATATTTTAAAAATCACTCAGGAGGAGAAACAGCTCTGAGCTCACACTGAAGCCACATATTATGTTAAATAAATAATAATTAAATAATAAATAATACCAATAATAAATAATAAATATAATAAAATAAATAAAAATAAACCAAAACAATTTAAGTAAATAATAAAATAAATTAATAAATAACAAAATAATGAAAATTAATAAAATAAATAAATATGATACAAATAATAAATAAATAAATATTTATATATTACAGATGGAGTTTTCAAGGGGCATAAAAACATGGACATTAACAGACATTTAAACAAAAAATAAATACATAACTAATAATAATAAATTAAACAATCCCAACGGCACAAAACAATCACTGAGTACCTAGATAATAAAGATTAAGGTAGATACAAGTAAAAACTTATTATAAAATTAAAAAAACTTAAAGGTCTTATTGATAACATTTTTATGTAGACAAATAATAATAAAATACATCCACAGAGTTTTCTAGAAAGGTGCCCAAAAATATGTTTTTTCCAAAAGAAAAATATTACAATTGCTGCAAAACAGGATAAATACAGCGGTAAAAGACAAACAACCAAAGAGAGGAGAGTGTTTCTACCTCAACATGAGTGTTTTGTAGACGGAGTCTCTCAGCTGGAAGGCGTGGTTACTGACGGCGAGGTTGTGCTCCAGTCTGAACGGCTCCAACACGACGCCGTCTCGTACCGGGAACGTCAGACGCAGATCGTCACTCGGGTTACCTTTAAGTGGAAAACAAGAGGCGGCTTTTAGGGCGTTTCCACCGCAGGTACTTCCACCAAAGGTTCACGAGACTTTTAGTCCCGGGAACTACTTTTCAAGGAACTAAAAGGTTCCTTCCACCCACTGTGTCGTGTCTCACCTGTAGAGACCTGCTGGGGGTTGATGTTGGGTTTGGTGTCCGGCGGGAGGTACGGGGGTTTTGTGTCCTGGCCCGGCGACAGGTAGGGAGGTATGGACGTCCCGGGTGTCATTGGAGGCGTGGGATTCCCTCCCATTGGCGAGCTGGGATATCCGGGCATCACGCCACCCCGACCTGGCTGAGGGACGAGGACGAGTGTTTAGAAACTTCAATCATCTTCCATCATCACACAGTATATATTTCTCTGAGGTGTTACTCATTTAATAAGGGGGTGAGCTGAGTTACCCCGTTGACTGCAGCCTGTGTGAAGGCGTTGTATCCTCCGGCTCCTCCAGATGGCAGGCTGCCCTGACCGTTGAACGGCTCCGACTGGAGAACACAGACAGGAAACACTCAGCTAATGATGCAACTAGAACTGAGCTTCAACAGCTTTATCAGAAAGAAATATAAGATTAAATCCTTGTGTTTGATTGTTTCCAAACAGATTTTATTGCTGTTGATCAAACGTCACCAAATCAGGTGGAAATAGAGCTGCAGCGAACGATTATTTCAGGGCTGTCAATCGATTGAAATATTCAATCACAATTAATCGCATGACAGTCCGTAGTTAATCATGTGGGCATGTCTGTAAAGGGGAGACTCGTGGGTACCCATAGAAACCATTTTCATTCACATATCTGGAGGTCAGAGGTCAAGGGACCCCTTTGGAAATGGACATGACAGTTTTTCCTCGCCAAAATTTAGCACAAGTTTCCACTCTAGCTTTAAAACTGAACCCCGCTACTACCTCCGAAAGATTGATTATGTTAATGCATTACCGAAATAAGTGCCGTTGAAACTAATTTGGCGTTAACGAGTTATTATCGCGCTAACTTTGACAGCCCTAGATTATTTATTATGAATTAATCTCCCCATTTATTTCTCCATTAATTGACAGTTGTTTGGTCTATATAATGCCCGTCACAGTCTCTCCTTTAGATTTAACAGATGATCAAGTGAAGGACTAATTTCTGTGGACAATACCGTTTCAGAGCTTGTAGATTTTTTATTTTACCTCCATATACTTATATTTTCATTGGCGATTAATCTGTCTAATTATTTTAATGATTAATCAATTAGTTGTTTGGTCTATAAAATGTCAGAAAATGGTAAAAAATGTTGATCCCTGAATCCCAAAACCCAAGATTATGGAGGACGAAACCTGCCAAAATAAAAATAAATTAATAAATAAATTAATAAATTAAATTAAATGTAGCAAATAGACTATACAAAATAAATGTAGCCTTTAATTAATTAATAAAATGTGAAATAAATTGATATTTCTGTTTTACTTCTATATTTATTTATCTTTGTGTTAATTCCCTTATTTATTTACTTTTGTTTAATTTTCCCTTTTATTTCTTTGTATTTCTTTTTAATAATTCTTGAATTTATTGTTTATTTTTGTATATTTATTTTGTATCTATTCATTTATTTTTGCATTTATATTTTATTTATTTGTTTATTTTTTAACTTATTTTTTCATGTATCTTCTATTTATTTTTAAATGTGCGTATTTATTTACGTATTTATTTATTTCTCAATGATTTTTCCCTTTTTTTCATCCCTTATTTATTTCCCCAAACATATTTATTTCTGTAGCATTTTGCAACTTTTGTTTTGAAAAGTCTAATACAACTAAATCTTTACTTATTTACAATTATTTTCAAACAAACTGAACATTTTTGCATATATTATGCGTTTGTTAAAAAACTAAAACTCTGAAATATCGACGTCGGTCTCAAACATCCGGCAGCAGTCAGACTCTAGCTGATGAAGGAAGAGGAAGTGGATTACCTTATAATACTGGGGTGGATTGGGCTGGCCGGCTCCGGGGGGGAACTGTCCCGGGTTGTGTGATCCAGATGTGTACTGCCCCATGAGAGGCATCCGACTGGAGGGGTAAGAGGGTGAGGGGGCACATCGCTGCTGTGGACCGGGGGGGTACTGCAGAGGCTGGGTAGGGTACCCCGACATCCCACCGGAGCCGTACTGCTGCACCGGAAAACCCTGGGAAAAAAAAAGTTTAAAAAAAGTTTAGTAGGGCTGTCAAAGTTAACGCCATAATAACGCAAATTTGTTTTAACGCCACTAACTTCTATAACGCAACTTGTGATTTTTAGGTTTTAACGGGGTAATTTTTTAAGTTACAGTGAAGATGTTACATAATTATTACATCAATATTTTTTTTTACCCATTGGTATGAGGTAAAAAAATATGAGATTAATCGCAATTAAATATTTTAATCGATAGACAGCCCTAATGTTTAGTAGTTTCAGTAGGCTGTGGAAGTGCATTAACGTTACAACATAGTCAAACTTATTTATTTTAATTTATTGTTTTTATATTATTTATTTAAATGTAAATATTATATTATATATTTGTGATTACTTTTTTTAAAAACTTTAAATTATATTTAATGTTTGAGAAAATTCACTGTTAAAAAAGACTATTTAAAAAAAACAAAAGTTCAATAAATGCATGATGATGTGTAACCATGTTAAAATAATTATTACATAAATATATTTTTTTTACAAACAATTAATTAATTATCAAAAGAGTTGTCGATTTATTTCCTGTTTATTGACTAATCAATTAAATAGACTGTTTTAGCTCTAATCATATCTACTACCTGCTTATTTAATACATGAAGCTTTAAACTTCTTGAGCCCATGATAGTGTAAAACATCCAAAACGTCCCTCACTGACCTCTGAATGAAAAGGGCGTTTGAGGCCCTGCTGTGGACCGGGGTAGCCTCCGTGCTGGGGCATCTTCTGAGCCTGGGCCGGGTGAGTCGGGTACAGGCCTCCGCTGGAGGGTGGAGGTCCGGGCCTGGAAGAGACCATCCCTGGAGGGCCGCGGGGGCCCGCGTGAGACAGGAACTGGGTGCTGTAGGAGGATGCTCCACCCATCTGGGAGGGAAAGGGAAGTACGACAGCAGAGGGTGAAAACAAAGCTCACCGGGTGTCTGACACAGAGAGAGAAAAGTTATTCAAACACTGTAAGAGAAGGAGGTCAGGACCTGGATCTATTAAAAGACATCAGAATCACTCCAAAGTATCACACTAAAAGAGGAAGTAGGACTAAAAACAAGCAGAAATTATGACGATGTATTGTACTTTTCTGACAGATCATCACTTATTACCACTTTTTTATGTGTTGGCTTTATGCATGTGGGTCATTCTAGGCCTGTAGGCTACTACATATATGTAACGTGATACCAACCTTACTATTTAAAACACTTCCACACAAACAGTCTCATGCTTGCGCAGGTGAGTTACTCATCCATGCGAAAAAGAGATGAATGAAAAGACTAAAAGATCCCGGGCTCCAGTACAGACATATTTACCTGACGGAGATATTTACCTGGCCATAGCTCAGCTCCTGGTTCTGTTTCTCCTGTATTGCCGCAACAGTTGCCGTAGCGGTGGCAGTCGCTGTGGCGGCGGCGGCGGCGACAGCGGCGGCAGCAGCCTGAGTGAAGTCCGAGGGAGGACGGACGCCCATACCGGCGCCTCCACTGTTACCGGAGTAACTGCGAGGGAGGAGGAGGAAGAGGAGGAGGAGAGGGGAAGACGGAGAGATGAGTGGGAGCGCTGAACCCGCTGAACTGAGAGTATGAGTGAGTGTGAGTGTGTTGTTTCGTCATGAGCATGAGTCATGAGAGCGGTGGGTGAGAGCCGCCACGCTGACATATGTTGATGCAAAAAGAAAAACCCTGCAGATAAATATAGATCAATATACAACACTGTTCAATACATATTTCATTTTCTTTCATGATCAAAGGAAGGAGCAGGAAACTAACAATAGCAGCTGTTTAATTAAGTCTTAGATCTGTGGAATGGCATTAATTAATTACAGTAAAGAGCTCCCTTGTTTTTTCTTTATTTGAATTTCATAATGTTTATTTTCTGGTTGAGACACAATCAGAGATAAATTTCCGAATAGGGAACATTTCTCTACCTGGGCGTCTCCTTTAATGTGTGAAGGAAGGACTCTTACAGGTCAAACAGGTACGCTCGGCTGATTTTTCACCTTCAAAAAACTTCCACGGAACTCATTTCAAGTGAAAACAAATATTTGTGTGGAGCACCAATCTGTTGTTGTAATTTTGTGGAGCTCAGTTTAAAGACCTTTAAGCTGCGTTCAGACCAAAAGCGAAGCGAATAATCGTCTCGCTTTACTCGCGCTAGTTGGACCGCCGGTATCATTTGTGTTCATTCGCGCCAGACGCGCCGGAGAGGAGAAGGAGCTCGTCTCCATAGATACCAACAACTTCTCTTTCCTCCATCTCCTCCATCAACCATGGAAGAAATAACCCCTGTTGCTGCTTTGTACATGTTGTGGAAGTCCCAGATATGTCAGAAAACCAAACGCCGTCGTCTCTGGGATCATAACATCACCCGGCGGCGAGCTGTATCTAGCAAGCCACACGTCGCTGCTGCGGTATGAAACCAAAATAAACAGATTGTGCTGTGATTTAATATCAATAAATGGATCAAAATGATGCCGAAATAACTACATAATGATGCTGATTTGTAAAAAGTATGAATTCATGCTTTGTCAGGTCTGTTACCATGACGACAAGCAAACAACTTTTAAATTGCTTGTTTTCTGAATGGAGTTCGGATGGATCAGTGCCAGGCTATGCAGCTGCTCCATCAACACTCAACGTAAAGTCATCTAGAGACGTTGTTGTTTTGTTATTGTGAAAGGTAAGAACGGAAGGAGTGGATCAGAGGCCTGTACTACGAAGCGAGTTCAACATACCCAGGGTATCTTCTCGTTATCTGGTTTAACTAACCCTAACAAACGAGATCACACTAAGCGGTCCTACGACGCTGGTTATCAACTCGGTAAATCAACCCAGGGTTTCTCTGTCTGGCTGTGAGCGCGTTCACATGAACGGGGCGGCGTTTGCAGCATCTGACCAATCACAGACACGGACACGTCTACTGACAGGCAGACAGACAGGCAGAGTAAACTATATTAAACACTTAATCCAGACTAATAGTAACACAGTTGAAGCTGCCAAATACAGCAAGGACAGCTGGTGAAGGAAAAAACTCTTGATGTGTGAATGCGTAAATTAACAGACTTATTAATTTAACGGAACACTCAAAAGTCAGATATAGTCGTCTAGATATAAAGAGCTGTAAGAAATGTAATGGATGGATTACACCTCATTATATCCATTAATAAATACGAGGCGTGTATTATAATTCCAACCAAAGCGGTAAACACCCACAGCATAAATCCAGCTGTCCTTCCTGCATCTGTCAGTTTAAACTGTGTTGTTGTTAGTCTGGATTATGACTTAAACTTCTTCGTATTTGTGTAATATTATTATACAATCACTGCACTGAGCTCTGATTGGTCAGTACGAGGTGCTTTTATACGAGTTGATCTCTTATCTGGAACATAACCTGCTCCGGAGCAGGTTAGCTGTTCAGCATCAGTTACCATGGCGATCCGGAGCAGGTTAGCTGTTCAGCATCAGTTACCATGGCGATCTGGAGCAGGTTAGCTGTTCAGCATCAGTTACCATGGCAATCTGGAGCAGGTTAGCTGTTCAGCATCAGTTACCATGGTGATCTGGAGCAGGTTAGCTGTTCAGCATCAGTTACCATGGTGATCTGGAGCAGGTTAGCTGTTCAGCATCAGTTACTATGGTGATCTGGAGCAGGTTAACTGTTCAGCATCAGTTACTATGGTGATCTGGAGCAGGTTAACTGTTCAGCATCAGTTACCATGGTGATCTGGAGAAGGTTAGCTGTTCAGCATCAGTTACCATGGCAATCTACTCCGGTAAGAAGTGATCCACCTTCGTAGGACGGAAAATCCTGAAGGGTTAAACCCTGAAGTTACCTCGCTAACGCCAAATCCCGCTTCGTAGTCCAGGCCTCTGGTCTGCGCTGCCTCTGTCATCAGTTGTCTGTCAACATCAGCACGTTAGCATAGCGACGTTAGCGTTTGACTCAAACTACAGTTGTTCCTGAGCGCCGCCTCACAGAGCTGCTAGCATGGCTGTAAACTCATCTTGTTATCTAATGTGAATTAGATAACTGTGATTAGGTAACTGTGAAATGGCTGAGACACATCTTTTACTGTTACAGCTGTAGCATCACATGCACATCTGCATGTAGACACGGAAGAAACGCAATTCTATGACGAGTTAAAGTAAAAAAAACTGGAGAAGAGAAGCATCGTACCTTCCACCGTAGGCTGAGGCCGGGTTGTAACCAGCGCTGGGACGTCCGTACATGACCGGCTGTCCGTAGCCTTTAGAGACGGCGTCTCCGTACGACTGCTGGCCCATGAACTGGGAGCCCATCCCAGGACCCATACCGGGGCTGCCACCGGGCATCATGTGACCGCCAGAGCTCTCACCGGGACCCATGGGTGCACAGAACACCTAGAGAGGAAATAAAGAGAAAGGTGTTATCACAGTGAACCGCAACAAGAGAAACACCGTTTGAATATTGATTGGTATATTTAAATGTTCTGTGTTTGATATATCCTCCCAGAATGAGCCCGTAGGTTTGTCCGACCCTCATTATATGCTTATTATAGGCTCTGCAGCTCTCCTACATCCTGACGGAGATATAGCCCAGGTCCATAAAATGCCTTTACTCCTACACTTATAAGAAGGACCAAATATGAAATCACTCTGAGAAGTTTGGGAGCATATTTAATAAAGTTAAAAATGCTCTAATGAGCCAACTGAGGAGTAAAAAAATGTTTTTTTAATAAGAGAAGAATGAGACACATTTATCAAGCGGCTCACTCCTACTCACAGCGAGGCGTAGGAGTGACCTTTAAGAGCAGCTTTCAAGTGTTAATTTACGACTTCACAACATCAGAGAGGATTCAGCTTTAGTCTGCTGCTTCATTCAGAACTTTCTTTAAATACATTCCTGGAGTGAAACGACTACACGCTTTTACTTTGCTTTTATTTTTATGAATTCTTAAATATCTCCAGGAACAAATAGCACACATGGAGTTAACAACTAGCATTCAACAAATCAAAATTATAGGAAACAAATTGAAATAAATACAACAAAATGTATGGAGAACCTTCATTAATTTAGATTTAACAGACGATCAAGTGAAGGACTAATTCCTGTGGACGATACAGTTTCAGAGCTTGTAGATGTTTTATTTTTCTTCCATATACTTGTTATATTTCGCATCTAAAGTTGCACCATTTATTAAAACAGGAGGAGTAGGGCTATGATTATTTTATTGATTAATCGATTAGTTTTTTGGTCTATAAAATGTCAGTGTTTCCCAAAGCCCAAGATTATGGAGGCCGAAACCTACCAAAATAAAAAATAAATGAATAAATAAATAAATGACTCGATAAATAAATAAATATGACATTCAATGTAGCAAATATAATATAAAAAATAAATGTAATTAATTAATAAAATGTGACAAATTGATATTTCTGTTTTACTCTTTCATTTATTTATCTTTGTGTTAATTCCCTTATTTATTTACTTTTGTTTAATTTCCCTTTTTATTTCTTTATATATTTATTTTTAATAATTCTGGAATTTATTTGTTTATTTTTGCATTTATTATTTTATTTTTGCACTTATTTTTTTATGTATTTTCTATTTATTTTTAAATGTACCTTATTTATTTCCCCAAACTTATTTATTTTTTGTATTGTTTTCTTTACACATTTCTTTTTACATTTCTATATGTATTTCTGCCTCATTATGCAAATGAGGGGGCTGTCAATAAATGCATAAAAAAAAAAAAAAAAAAAAATACATACATACATTTAAAAATAAATATAAAAAATAAGTGCAAAAATAAATAAATATTTACATAAAAGGGAAACTAAACAGAAGAGTAAATAAATAAGAGAATAATACAAAGATAAATAAATAAAGAAGCAAATGATCAATTTGTGTCACATTTTATCAATTAATTAATGGCAACATTTATTTTTAATATTATTTTTTACTAAATTTAATGACATTTATTTATCGGGTCATTCATTCATTTATTAATTTATATTATGTATATATTATTATATATATTATTTATTATTTAATTCATATATGAATGTAAAAGGCTGTATTTCATTGTGTTGAACATTTAAATAAAATTATTATGGTGAAAATATTTTTTTAATTTGAATCCCTTTTACACTGTTATTTAACACATTGTTATTAAAAAAAAATATTGATTATACAGCCACTTTAAGTCAAACGAATTATGATAAATAGAGTTTGATTTTTAATGTCTAAAACTGTACTTTAACTGCAGCAGTCTGGAAAATACGAGTCTTATTTTTATACATAAATAATAAATAGATACGAGCTGTATTTAACTGGTTTTCTATCATTACAGCTCATAAAACAGGAGGAGAAAATAAGAAGAAGACATGTGTTACCTGGCTGTGTGTGGGATTGGTCACGCCCCACACTGTGGTTACTACAGAGAGAGATCCTGGGTGCTGATTGGTGCCTGGTTGCCAGGAGACTGGGTCATTCAGGAAGGGGCCGTCACTGCTGCGGGAGGATATGAAGCCGAGTTAACTGGGATGGAGAGCGTATTCAACCACATATCAATAACTGTATCACAGATAATGATTTATTATTCGTCCTGTAGCAGCGCAGAGACAGTATTGAGTTAAAGGTCGTCGATACGTCACGGTTTATTCATCAGACGGTTGAGGTTACCCTCCACTTCCTCCCTCCAAACCTCAACAGGAAACTACCACAACAGCATGACTGTCACATAACATATTCATAAACATCTTTAACGCCATAACTGACGGGCTTTTTTATATCTTACCGGACATTTTTTACAGTGTTGGAATTAACTCCACTATTACTGTACTGAAGTACAATTTTACATTTCCATTCTCTGCCACTTTATACTTCTTCTTTACCACATTTCAGAGGGGAACATAGTACTTCACTACATTTAAATAAAAATATAAAACATTATATGCTTATGTGATATGATGCAGTACTAATCTACGCAACCAGTAGTACACAAAGTGTCTAAAAATTACTCCACATTGATGAACTACATCATTAAGATGCTCTTCATTAGTGATAAAAACTGAATAATATAATATTCTTTAATAAAAATAACAGTGAAAGGATCCATTCTGCATCACGAGTACTTTTACTTTTCATACTTTAAGCATATTTTGCTGATAATACTTCTGTATTTCTACTTAAGTGAGATTTTTAATTCAACATTTTTTAATTGTGACGAAGTATTTTTAGACTTAAATAAAGGATCTGAGTAATTCTTCCATTTCTGCATTTTTCACAGTTTTTTTTTGTGGAAAGATTGAATTTAACGACTTTCTCTTTCTTTATACAATCAGACACGTTTCTGCTCGTCGTGGCGGTGAGTCGGCATCGCGTCTCTTCGCTGCGTTCATGGCTTTCTGGAGAGAAACAGAGCAGCCAACGGGCTTTGAGGCCGCTCTCGATTAAAGGAGTGTTTTGGCTCGAGAGTAATCAAGACGTTTCCACGGAGGACACTCTGCAGTCCATTTAACTTAACGGTTTGTAATTAAGTTGTTTAAAAGGAATTTATTCATTTTTTCTAATGTGTTTTGTTGCAACAACGAGGAACTGTCCATTTCTGTTTTCTCTCGTACCTCAACAACTACAGGTTTAGCAGCGGCACCACTCCGGCCCTTCACTCTTCAATTAACGCTGTTTTGAATTTATAATTTAATTAATTTCGTTTTCTTCAGGCGTTTAGGAGTTTGTGCAGACTATTAGTTTGTTTCTCTGCTTTTGCAGGAGAAACAACCTGACTTCACTTTCAACTAGGGATGCACTGATACCGATACCAGTATGGGGTATCGGGTCCGATACTGTGCTCATGTACTCGTACTCGCAAAACGGCTCCGATACAACGGCACCGATACCACTTTACGGCAGCGTGACGTTAAGCTCTCGTCACCATCTTTCTGGTCCTATCGCACGCGCTAACGCTCCACCTCCCCGACGGCGGTGGCGAGACGGGCCAGTGGTGCGCCCGACCTCGCTGGGCCGGGATCCCACCTCAGCTGGCGCGCGCCGGCCCTCACTTTCATTGCGCCACGGGGTTTTGCTTGCACCCTCTGACTCGTGCCCCTGGGGGCACGACACGGTTGGGGCGCACTAACGACAGTACGCCCCGGTCGACAGTTGCTGACTGTCCCGGCGGGGAGAGAGGGCGCAGCGAGCACTTTGGCCACGTCCCCCGGGAAGCACCTTCGCCCCGAGCCTTTCCAAGCCGACCTAGGGCCGGTGGCGGCGCACCGCCTCGTATGCGGGACTCCCCAGCCTGCCGTGTGTCGCTCACACCCTCCAGCTGGCTGTTAACGAGGGGTTTCTGGCACAGAGAAGTACTCGTATCGGTACTCGGTATCGGCGAGTACCCAAATGTAAGTACTTGTAGTCGGTCTGGAAAGAAGTGGTATCGGTGCATCCCTAGTATTCAAAGCTTCCGGTTTAATACTCACATAACAGTAGAGGATGTGAAGGAACATTTAATCACATTTTCTTTTGCAAATTTTCTTGAAATTCAGATAAAATTTCTGCAACATTTGGATGGAAACCTGGAAGACAGGTGACCCAAAGAGAGCCTGACTTTGTGATGCAGCAGGGCCCCGGGGTCCACAACACACCATCACCAATACAGGAGGTCACATGGTTCACCTGAGGTCACAACCGTGTGCGTGTGTGTGTGTGTGTGTGTGTGTGTGTGTACCTTTGTGGATTGGGAGGCAGGGAAGGTTTCATGGAGTTGAGGGGGTTCATCGGATGAACGGGGGGATCATTAGAGAGCCCCCACTGTCCTCAAGAGGCAGCGCTGACGGGGAGAAAGACACACACATTAAAAGACGGTTACTCAGAGCTCATTTACTGCACAGCAACAATTCATCATCACTGTAGCCCACACTGTGTGCACAAAGACACAGCGCCCTCCCACTCACTTTAATCTGTGTGTGTGTGTGTGTGCACATCAAACCGTTAGCAGCCTATCACTGACTGCTGTAGCTCTGATACCTCTGCGAGCGGAGGGGGAGGGGTGCTGGCAGCTAAATTTAGCTCGCTGATTTCAAAAGGAATTTAAGAGAACAGAGATGTGAAGAGGCAGACTCTCCTCTCAGCGGCACGCCGACGTACAAATCAGTCGCTCGCTGACACACACTGAGAGGAATCATCTTGTTCTGCTTCATTCAATAACACCCCTGCATGTTTATCTGCCACTTCAATACCACATGTTTTCTCTGTTTTCCTACACTCCATCGCTAATGATTTTCTTTATCTGACATGCTAATTCTCTCCCTCCTTCTTCTTCTTTGGTTGTGCCGATTTGGGTCACGTCTTGTGTAGGAGAAGGAGGAGGTGGAGGTGCTTGAATCACATGACTACCTGAATTCCCTCCTATCAAACGGCGTCGTCAGCCTCCAGACGGCACCTCGTAACTTCCATCACAGACTGAAGCACACAAAGAGGTTGTAAGATGTCTGTCTGCATCACACGCAGCACACTGTACCTGCAGAGGGACGAGCGAGACACGCTGTTCTCTCTCTGCTTTGACCTCGACTTCCTGACCTTTCCTTTAACTCTTCCTCTTCATCCTTCCCCTCCTCTTCCTCTCAGCTGCTGCCATCACACTGACAGCCAAAAGCACTGGAGGCGCTCCATCAACCCTCAGCTGACCCTCCGCTTTCAGCCACTACAAGCGTTGTTTGGTTTGGACCGATAACAGAGAAGTTTCAAGTTTATTAACACACATTTAGTTCTAATTTGCCTTTTCAAATAATACTAGGGCTGCAACTAAAAATTATTTTCTCAATTAATCGATTAATTGTTTGTAGGGGAATCGATTAAAATATTTAATCGCAAATTAATCACACATTTTGTATCCGTTCAAAATGTACCTTAAAGGGAGATTTGTCAAGTATTTAATGCTCTTATCAACACAGTAGGGCTATTTCCCGATTCAATACTATCACGATACTCGGGTGCTGATTAGATATGTATTCTGATTTATAAGTATTGCGATTTATTGTGATTTTTGTTAACACTAGATCATGGGGAAAAGTAGAATCACACACTTCTAGGGACTTTTACTTTGGAAAATCTCTAAATGAATCCAGTAAAAATTTATCATCATGTATGTAGTCAGAGATGTCCTGAAGTCAAATATATCAGGATCATTGGCAGGAATTATTGATTATCCAGCAACCCACAACTCAAAGACTAAAGACGTTTCCCTCACAGATTAGTGGGATCTTCTTTTTAATTTATAATGTTTTATACTTCTGGTGAATATAATCCATCAATCTGATTTCCATAGATGTATTTTGTAAATACAGTTCCCTTAGTTAACACCTTATTTTGAAAAACCAGACGTAGTCCCACGTGTCTACTTCCTCTAACTTCTCCAAGGTGGTCTCTAGCTCTCCCGTCAGCTCCGTTCTCTTTATCCATCCATGGTCAGCTCCATCGGGGCCGTTTCAATGCAGAGAACACAAATGTCAGTATCTGGGTGCTCTACAGTCGTAGCGTCGGCACATTTGACCACGGAGACGAGAGTGACGGCCGGCTCCACCGCCACGTTACCGCCATACCATAACGTTTCCTTCTAACTTTTTTTTTGGATATTTTGCAGACAGATTTCAGCCTTTTTCTGAAATATTTCAGACTTTCGTTTGAACATATTTTTGGACATTTTTTGGGCCATATTTCAGAATTTTTTTGACATATTTTGGCTTTTTTATGATGTTTTTTTACATATTTCGGCTTTTTTCTAACTTTTTTAATACACTTTTTGGCCTTTTTATAGAAGTTAGCATGCAGCTTTAGCTCTGCTCTGTCTAGCTCTGCTTTTCCTGTCAATGTGTAAAACCCAAAGTGTTTCCATCCTTTACTGGATGTGTAGTGTTTACCACGCTGGATTTAACATGGGAGGGTGCAGGTCATATCCACGCTGACCCTCCAACGTTTTAGACCTTCTGAGGTTTGTTTTGGTTGACGGATACGGAACGGATATGACATCACGTTACTCAGACTACCACAATAAAAGCGGTAACTTCCTTCTACCTCCACATAGACTCAGACAAAGCAAATATATCAGTTCTGGCATTGAAAATGAATCTGAACTAAAGAACCAAAGTCACACAATAACACAAACAAGAGGTAAAATCACTGTTTTTGTGAATGGAGTCTGGTGGCTTTGAAGAGAGCCCAGATAACGGCTTCAGATCGTCATCAGAAAGGGCTGTCTGACGGTGAGGTAAATTAACAGTAATCCAAACATACTGAAGTCTCTATAGATCAGTTTAAAGCTGCTGATTACATCTGGAGCCAAAACGCTATAATCAAATTCAATTAAACAAAATAATCAATTCAAGTTGTGGAGAAAAACAGCTATTAATGTTCAAGTATGTATGAACTGCTCGAGGGGAAGAGAGGTTGGCAGCTAGTCAGGAAAGATGATTAAATACTCCCTCTGCTACTTCATCAAATACACCAAACAAACACACTTTACATCATTTATTAGCTGCCAGTCAGACCGCCGTGGAAACCAATCAGAGGCTCTTATTTCAGAGACGTCCACTTTAATAAAGTGGTGGAATGTAACCTGTAACTTCAGGTACTTGTACTTTACTTGAGTACTTCCATTTCATGTTACTCTATATTTCTCCTTCTAGCTAAGATTTTGCAGACAAAAAATAAGAAGAATTTATAAAACATGATGAATTGTTACAGATTAAACTACCCATAAAACTGAAATGATTTGGCAATTAATCGATAAGGGATCAAGAAAAAATTTAATATGAATTCAAATGTGTCTTTATATATTATTTACCAAATAAACGTGGACCTCTAAAGAAATAAATTGTTTGCCGTCCCAAACACAATCGTCTTGGTTCTTCTAGTTGCAATATAAAATAGTTAATCGCGATAAATCACATGTTTTATCTGTTCAAAATGAACCTTAAAATTACATTTGTCAAGTATTTAATCCTCTTATCAACATGAGAGTGGACAAATATGCTGCTTTATGCAAATTTAAAAACACATTTAAAAGGGACTGTTAGTAAGAATCCTAAATGTGTTGTTAACAGCTTCACCTGTGGCCGTTAAGTCAACTAAAGTCAGCGTGCTGTTGCTGGCGCTTGTGCTCGCTCTACATAGACATGAACGAGCATCACTCAACACAGTGAGGAGACACACGTCAGCTAAAAGCACAATATCACTCTATATTTCAGCTGCTTGGCAGTAATGTTAGCTGACCAGACCAAGGTCTCTCCATGAATCAATGCTGATCCTAGTGTTGGCTTTTCCCGCCTCAGCCTCCCGACCGCGGCCGGAGGGAACAGGGGAGACGCCGGAGTTTTGGTGGGAGACGATAACGTTTCTCTCTGTGGAGCCCCGTCACTTCACAAGACACGGGAAACCTCTGTTGGTCTGGAGGAGCTGCAGCAGTTATTTCTGCACAAACGTCCACTGAACATTCACTAGATATTCTCAGAGCTAAACTAACTCTTCTGCAGTGTGGAGTGAGCAGCATGCACGTGAGAGGTGGAGAGAGAGAGAGAGAAGGAGCGCGGTGTGTGAGTGAAGGCAGGCAGAGGAGCAGAGGAGCAGAGACTCCGGTCCTGGAGACCAAAGCTACGGTCTCCTCCGCGTCCTCCGACCGCGGCCAACACTGTTTAACAGCTTCACTAGATACAACCAAGAGGTTTTGGTGCTTCACGGGAGTTTGTGTTGGAGTCTGAGTCTGAACAGCGGAGACACACGCGAGCGACCATGAGACACCGACCCGCAATGATTTATACGTGTAAGAAGTTACAAACAGTCCCTTTAACAACACAAATCAATGACAGATATTGATCCAGAAACCCTCACAGGTACTGCATTTAGCATAAAACAATATGCTCCCATCATAACATGGCAAACTGCAGCCCAACAGGCAACAACAGCTGTCAGTGTGTCAGTGTGCTGACTTGACTATGACTTGCCCCAAACTGCATGTGATGATCATAAAGTGGGCATGTCTGTAAAGGGGAGACTCGTGGGTACCCATAGAACCCATTTACATTCACACATCTGGAGGTCAGAGGTCAAGGGACCCCTTTGGACATGGACATGACAGTTTTTCCTCGCCACAATTTAGCTCAAGTCTGGAGCGTTATTTAACCTCCTTCATGATAAGATAGTATGACATGGTTGGTACCGATGGATTCATCAGGTTTACTAGTTTCATATGATACCAGTATATTCACTCTAGCTTTAACACTGAGCCGCTACGACCTATAAATTGCAAGTTAATGAGTTATTATGGCGTTAACTTTGACAGCCTTAATATAAATGTTTTGTTTGACCATCAGTCTAAAACCAAAGATATTCATGTTACTATCACATAAGACGGTTGAGACACTACAACTAGGAAACGTTCTCTATTTAACACCGTGACACACATTACTGAGAAGAGGTTAAGTGGGTAAACTGGTTTGACAACAGAGCAAAGCACACTAATGGAAACTCTTAGTTAAGTACTTGACTGTTAATATCTGTTCACAATGACGTCTGGAAAGTCAAAGTACTTTTTCTCTGAATAAGCAAACGAGTGAAGAAGGCCACTGCTGGATGAAATACATGGTGAACAATAATACAAGCTTAACTGGTTGATCTTAGAGGCGCACCTGCCTTTAATAAAGCGCTAATTAAGAGCCTCAATGGGATCTGAGAGATTACCAATTAATAGGCTCTTAAAGACGGAGCAGCAGCAGCAGGCAGCGGGAGAGGCTGAATGTCAGCTCAGCAATGAACAGACACAATATTAGAGAGGATGACAACAAAAGACAGACTGAAGAATAAATAAAAGATCTGGAGGACCCGTTATAGGTTATACTACATTTACTCAAGTACAGTTCAGTACAATAAGGAACTTAGCTTTTCCATTTTATGCAACTTTATATATTTCTACTCCACTACATCTCAGAGAGAAATATTCTCATTTTACTGCACTACATTTATCTGAAAACTTTAGTTACTTTGCAGATTAATAACATGAAACATAATCAATTGAGCATTATAATGACTTACAGGATCTTTGTGGCGGAAATGGGCTTCCATATTCTTTGGAAATTGATAAATATTTGCTGATATAATAACACATAAACTCTCAAATATCCACTTCTGCTGTTATAATTATAAATCTTACAGTCTTTAAAGCACAACTCTCTTCTTTTAAACATGTATTTTGCTTGAGCTTTTCCATTTTATGTACCTTTATACTTCTACTCCACTACATCTCAGAGGGAAATATTGTACTTTTTACTCCACTACATTTATCTGACAACTTTAGTTACCTTACAGATTAATGACACAAAATATAATCAATTAAATTAAGTAAACTATGATGTGTTATTACAGGTTAAGATGAGATAATGTATTGATCTCCTATACAGAAGTATATTCATTAATTAAAATCAGTTCTACCTTTAGCAGCTGCAACATTATAAAGTAATGAACACATTAATGCATCAATAATTATAATATATATTATTCTGCATAAGTAATACTTTTGAATATGGTACTTTTACTTGCAACAGAGTATTTCTACACTGTGGTATTAATGGTAAAGTTTCATCACGATACGATATTATATTGATTCTTTGGAGAACAATACGATCACGTGGATATCTCCCATGATACAATTAGATTTGATTCAATTCAGGGTCCTGTGATCAATATCAGACGATATGGGCTCAGTTTTAAAGCTAGAGTGAAGATACTGGTACCATATGAAACTATAAAACCTGATGAATCCATCGGTACCAACCATGTCATACTAGCTCATCATGAAGGAGGTTAAATAACGCTCCAAACTTGAGCTAAATCTTGGAGAGGAAAAACTGTCATGTCCATTTTCAAAGGGGTCCCTTGACCTCTGACCTCCAGATGTGTGAATGTAAATGGGTTCTATGGGTACCCACGAGTCTCCCCTTTACAGACATGCCCACTTTATGATCATCACATGCAGTTTGGGGCAAGTCATAGTCAAGTCAGCACACTGACACACTGACAGCTGTTGTTGCCTGTTGGGCTGCAGTTTGCCATGTTATGATTGGAGCATATTGTTTTATGCTAAATGCAGTACCTGTGAGGGTTTCTGGATCAATATCTGTCATTGATTTGTGTTGATAATTGATAAATATATACATACATTTGCATAAAGCAGCATATTTCTCCACTCCCATGTTGATAAGAGGATTAAATACTTGACTAATCTCCCTTTAAGGTTCATTTTGAACAGATAATTGATTAATTCATTAATTTATAAAATGTGACAAATTTATATTTCTGTTTTAATTAGCTTTTCATTTATTTTTATTTATTCCCTTGTTTATTTACTTCTTTGTTTAATTTCCCCTTTTATATATTTATTTATGTATTTATTTGTATTTTTTTTAATAGTATTAATATTATTTTTGCTACATTTAATGACATATTTATGTATTTATCGAGTCATTTATTTATTCACTCATTTATTTTTTATTTTGGCAGGTTCCGTCTTCCATATAAGACAAGTTTGTGCAGTAAATCAATTGACAAATTAATTAAAAATCAGAGAAACGATACAGCATCACAAAATATAATATAGCGATATTCAATATTTTCTTACACCCCTAATCGGATCGGTGCATAGACTTGCCAATCCTGAATTTTTGGCAATATTGTAAGCATTTCTGATACTGGTATCAGTATTGGTATCAGAACAACTCTGATTACTGATCCAGATCTATGTATAGTTATGTGGTATTAGATCAGAGTACTTCTTCCACCACTATGTGCTGGTTTAAATGTGCTACAGGTGCTTGATTAAAGTCATCAGGATCAAGATTTGGGCTTGAAATTTAACTAAAAGAAAAAGTAATAAAGCCAAAACCTGTACTCTACTAATAAAGATAAAGCCCAAATTTACTGTGTCCATCTGTAGAGTTACAGATTAAATACAAGCTGCACAGGACACACACTGAATGCTTTAAAGACACCAGCAAACCTCAATTTGTAACCACCTTCTTCATCCAACACTGACCCAAACAACATGTTATTGTACCCAGGATACATTCAGGAAGTCATGGAGGAAAAAAACAGGCACCTTCATAAAAACACACATTGCAACACAACAACCAGCCGTGCATATTAAATTATATAATTATATTCTTCCACCACTATGTGCTAGTATTAAATGTGCTACAGGTGCTTGATTAAAGTCATCAGGATTAACCAAAAGAAAAAGCAATAAAGCCAACACCTGTACTATACTAATAACTACTACACTAATAAAGCCCACATTTACTGTGTCCATCTGTAGAGTTACAGTTTAAATACAAGCTGCACAGGACACACACTGAATGCTTTAAAAACACCAGCAAACCTCAATTTGTAACCACCTTCTTCATCCAACACTGACCCAAACAAGTCAGCCAAGACAACATGTTATTGTACCCAGGACACATTCAGGAAGTCAGAGAGGGAAAAAGCAGCTACCTTCATAAAAACACACATTGCAACACAACAAGCAGCCTTGCATATTAAAACAAACTGTTGTGTATGAACTGAAGCATCCAAGCTTGTGTTAATAAAAACATTTCTATCAGGATGTGGTGCAAAAAAAATCATGCAAACTATCTCTTCTTCTGCTGCAACAATAAAATAAAAAAATTAAATATGATTGCAGCAGCAGTACAAAGCAGAACAAAGCCTTTGAGCCAGTCAGTGTGTGTGAATGCATGGAGCTGTGTGGAGGAGTGCAGCCTCTCTTCTCTTCTTTATGTTCTCCATCACTAACATGAAGAATAGCAGATGTTTAGTTGTACCTACCTGAAGCTCAGCTGCTCTAATAAACACACATTGTGTTGCATATCAGCACGTTGAATTAGATTATAATAAAGCTAATATTCAGGTAGATATTGAAGCTGGAAGTTAGTGTTCTTGTTAGAGGAAGAGACTAGAAACCAGAGCTGTGGAGGCTCTTTAACACGCTGCTGCTGCAGGTTAGCACAGTTAGCTCACTTATTGTGTTTTTCTTCTTGTTTTACTGAGCAACTAGTCAGCTATTCGGTGCAATAAACGACTATCTAAGGAGCTAACCGTGCAAGCTTGATAGTGAATAATAATCGGATCTTACCTTGTTGCCTGCTGCTGCAGCTGCAGACAGATTGCTGCTGGATTGTTGCACACACACACACAGCTAGCTGGCTAGCTAGTGTCGCAGTCCCAGCAAGACAAGGCTGCAGCCTGTAAGACAAAGCTGCTGGATCACCGTGTTGTCGAGCGGATTAATCAGATATCTCTGTTGTGTTCACACCTCCAGACTGTGCAGGAGTAAAAGCACTCTATAATGCATTAATATGATGCTGCTCTTGTGTGTTGTCAGGCTGACTATAAAGCTAGTGAAGGAGAGGAAGCTCCTGTGCTTTCTGTGCAGGCCACAACCTGGCAGCTCAGCTCAGCAGCACCTTCCTCATTGCACAATGACCCTCCATAATATATTCATGAGATCACAGGGCTGTAATGTCTCCCACTGAACAGAACAGGACAGAACAGAACAGAGGAGAGGAGAGGAAGGCATTTTCCTGTCCCTCCTCCTCCTCCTCCTCCTCTTCCTCCTCCTACAAGTCAGGAGGCTGGCTGACTGCAGACCAGAGCAGCAGATAGAGGAGGAGGAAGAGGAGGAGGAGGAGGGTGGTTGTGGCTGTGCATGCTCACACATGTATGATCCATGCATGTAACATGGTGTGAGATTCTCATGCACATGCACAGGTGTTATATGTGCAGAGTTAAGGTGGTGTTGCAGCAGCAGCAGAGTCATTAAGAGGTGGTGCTGGTGGTGGAGGATGACGTCACCTGTGCATGTTCACATATGTATGATCATGCATGTAACATGGTGTGTGATGCACATGCACAGGTGTCATATGTGCAGAGGTAAGGTGGTGGTGCAGCAGCAGTCATTAAGAGGTTAAGAGGTGGTGGTGGAGGTGGTGGAGAGGGGGTAGATCATGGAGGATGACGTCACCAGTGCATGTTCACATATGTCACATGGTGTGTGATTCTCATGCACATGCACAGGTGTCATATGTGCAGAGGTAAGGTGGTGGTGGTGGTGCAGCAGCAGCAGCAGCAGAGTCATTAAGAGGTGGTGGTGGTGGTGGAGGGGGGAGATCATGGAGGATGACATCACCAGTGCATGTTCACATATGTCACATGGTGTGTGATTCTCATGCACATGCACAGGTACAGGTGTCATATGTGCAGAGGTAAGGTGGTGGTGCAGCAGCAGCAGCAGCAGCAGCAGCAGAGTCATTAAGAGGTGGTGGTGGTTGGTGGTGGTGTCTGCAGTATGTTGCCAGAGGGCAGTGCAGCGTGGAGAGAGGAAGAAAAAAAAAAAAGAGTCCAACCTGCCTGTGTTTTTCAGACCTCTGTTGCCCTGGAAACAGGTGCCGAGATTTCCCATTTCTTCATTTTTTCTCCACACTATCCATATCACTCCCCACCACCACCACCACCTCCACCACCTCTACTCTGCTGCTGCTGCTGCTTCCTCCCCCCACGACCTGCCGCATAGTACAATCACACATGTGTACACACACATCTACTACTGCAGTCATTTCACAATGTCACACACAAAAAAACGCCACAGAGGCGTTGACCCTCCTTTGACTCGGAGACGGCGGTGCTGCAATACAACCTGACCTCCAGGAGGAAATAAAAAAGAGGAGGAAGAAGAGGAGGAGGAGGGGAGATGATGAGGAGGAAGAGACAAAGAGGGAGTAAAAACAAAAGCACATTTAAGAATGTGGTTCATCTCGCTTGATGGCGGCGAGGATAAAGAAGGCACGTTGCTGGGGTTATTTTTTTAATGTTCATGCATAAAAGTGGAGTGAAGACAGAAAGGCAGCCATATGAGACATGTCTCCTCACTTTCAGGCCTTTTTAAGTCATCCTCGTGTTTCTGTATGGAGGACAGAATCTGCCAATATCAAAAATAAATAAATAAATGTCATTAAATTTAGTAAAAATAATATTAAAAATAAATTTAGCCATTTTTTAATTGAGAACATGTGACATCATTTGATATTTCTGTTTTAATTTGCTTCTCTATTTATTTATCTTTGTATTAATTCCCTTATTTATTTATTTACTGTACTGTTTAATTTTATTTATTCATGTATTTATTTTTATTATTTAAAAAAAGATATATATTTATTTTTGCATTTATTTTTATTTATTTATTTTTAAATGTATGTATTTATTTATGCATTTATTGACAGTCCCCTCATTTGCATAATGAGGCAGTAATGATTAAAGAAATGTGTTAATAAATGTATGAAGAAAAGAATGCATAAATAAATAAGTTTGGGGAAATAAATAAGGGGTGAAATGCAGAAAGAAAGAAATAAACACATACAATTGAAAATAAGTTTAAAAAAAATAAAGGCATAAATAAATAAATGCAAAAGTAAATGAATACATTTTAAAATTAATAAAATAAATACAAAACATAACAGAAGCATAAACATAAATAAATAAAGAAGCAAATTAAAACAGAAATATCAATTAATGCCACATTTTATCAATTAATTAATGACTACATTTATTTTTATTATTATTTTTGCTAAAATTTTAATGATATTTATTTATTTATCGAGTCATTTATTTATTTATTTATTTATTTTGGCAGGTTCCGTCCTCCATATTTCTGCAGTGTTGTGTGTGCATACCATTGTAGTGACTTCTGTTTGGCAGGAGGAGGAACATTCCAGGGAAATGGCTGACCCAGAATAACACACACAGACGCTGCAGGATGACTGAGTGAGGGAGGGAGGGAGTGATGGAGGGAGGGAGTGATGGAGGGAGGGAGTGAAGGAGGGAGGGAGTGAGGGAGGGAGGCAGTGAAGGAGGGAGTGAGTGAGGGAGGGAGTGAGAGAGTGAGGGAGTGAGGGAGGGAAGGAGTGAGGGAGGGAGGCAGTGAAGGAGGGAGTGAGTGAGGGAGGGAGTGAGGGAGGGAGGCAGTGAAGGAGGGAGTGAGTGAGGGAGGGAGTGAGGGAGGGAGGCAGTGAAGGAGGGAGTGAGTGAGGGAGGGAGGCAGTGAAGGAGGGAGTGAGTGAGGGAGGGAGTAAGAGAGTGAGGGAGTGAGGGAGGGAGGGAGTGAGTGAGGGAGGGAGTGAGAGAGTGAGGGAGTGAGGGAGGGAGGGAGTGAGTGAGGGAGGGAGTGAGAGAGTGAGGGAGTGAGGGAGGGAGGGAGTGAGGGAGTGAGGGAGGGAGGGAGTGAGGGAGGGAGGCAGTGAGAGAGTGAGGGAGTGAGGTCCTCCACCCTCTCGTTGCTCAAGCTGCTGTTTCCTAACAGAGCTTTCATGAGGGGGAAACAGCAGCTGAGATAGCAGCACACATGACCGTCATCACTAGAACACATGACAGCGTTTTCTCAATGTCCATTCAAAGGGGTCCCTTGACCTCTGACCTCTGACCTCCAGATATGTGAATGAAAATGGTAAATAAATGTGTTATTTTCGCTTCTTCTAAAATGGTGTGTTTGAATATTTCTTACTTAAAGGTCCCATATCATGCTCATTTTCAGGTTCATACTTGTGTTTTGTGTTTCTAATAGAACATGTTTACATGCTGTAATGTTAAAAAAAAACTTAATTTTCCTCATACTGTCCGTTTGAATATACCTGTATTCACCCTCTGACTTAAACGCTCCGTTTTAGTGCATTTTGACGGAATTGCAACCGAATTGCGTTGCTAGGCAACAGCTTGGGTCCATGTTTACTTCCTGTCAGCTGATAACATTCACATACACTGCAATGAGGAATAAACTACGACACATTTAGAATGTTTACGTTTAAAATTGTGTCACGGGTCTAAATATTGTATCTTTGTGACATCACGAATGGGCAGAAATCCTGACAGCTTGTTTCAAACGCAGAGTTTCTGAATACGGGCTGTGTGTATTTCCTTGTGGATTGAGTGTTTCGATACTTTCACAGTATTTATATAGGACTCAAGCCTGCTTTATAATAAAGTAATCGTAGTATTATAGTATAATAGTATTTGAAAGTAGGACTTTTTCTTGTAGTGGTGTTTTTTCACAGTGTGGTATTGGTACTTTTACTCCAGTAAATGATGTGAATATTTGCTCCATCACTGCTGTAGCAGACGATTCCTCTCCTCCTCTCTTCATCCAGCCTCTGTGTGACCCTCCGTTAGTCTGATCTGATGCAGCAGTGGAGTATTTTTACTCTCGTTTCACTGGTTGAAGTCGTGATTATCATGAACTCTAAATCACCCTTCTGTCCTCCGACCTCTGATTTTCATCTCTTTACGTGTTCCTCCTCCTACGACCATCTGGTGCCACGGACTCAGCTTTCACTTCTATTCTGATCTCGGCAGAAATTACACCGCCGACACCGTGTGAATGACATGTTGGAGGATCCTCGGCTGAAACTTCATGAAGGTGCATTGATCCAAACATCTGGAGCAGCTGGACTAGAGCTGTTATTGTAGATGCATGCAGTGGTGGAAAGTAACTGAGTGCATTTACTCAAGTATTTCCAGTTTTGTGTTTACTACTCTTCTACATTTCAGAGGGAAATATTGTACTTTTTACTGCTCAATATTTATTTAACAGCTGTAGTTACATTTCAGATTAAGATTTTGTATAAAAACATATAATACGCTTATAAAATATTATGCAAAAAAGATCTTCTCTCCCATTAATCATCTCAGGACCCCTCAGATTTATCTGGTGACCCTTTGGAGGGGCCCGAGCCCTAGGTTGGGAACCACTGGACTAAACTATCTAAATGTATATAAAGTAGTTAAAGCAGATCCAACAGTAACATAATGCTATAACATTGATATTCATAGAGAAAGTATTCAGATCCTTAACTCAAGTAAAAATAGCAATACTACAATATAAAAAAATTAATATATAATAATATATAAATATATAATATAATTATAGTATTATATCTAGCAAGTAAATGTCTTATAAAAGTATTATCAGCCAAAAACTACTCATTACATGAGCAGATTCACCTGTTAGTTTTTTATGTATTAATACATTACTTGATTATTATTTATTGAACTGTTGTAGCTGGTTAACGTGGAGGAAATGTGAACTATTTTATAAACTGCTGAGTAATTTGTATCAATATTTTGTATTTTATAAGATGATTAAATGTTTTGAATGTAAAAGATTAATCTGAAAAGTAACCAGTAACTATGGTTATTAAATACATAAATATAGAGTATAAAGCACAATATATCTCTTTGACATGTAATAATGTAAAATATTATTATTATTATTATTATTATTATTATCATTGAAATGAGAAGAAGACATTATTGTTGGTGGTTTTATGAATCACAGCTGGCTCGTTGATGCCACCTTGTGTTAAAAAATCAAACTCCACTAAAGGCAGTGATAGTACAATATTGCAAAAATCAAGAAGAATAAATAGAAGGAAAATAGTTTAAAATATTTAAAAAAAATACTATAAAAATATATAGGCCTACAAGAAACATATATCGAGAAGAAAAATACAATAAAAATAGTAAAATAAATTATAAAATACATATAGGCCTACAAGAAACATAAATATAGAATATAAGAAAAATACAATAAAAATATGAGAAAATACTATAACATTTAAAGACCTACAAGAAACATAAATATATAAGAAAAATACTATAAAAATATGAAAAATATTATAAAATATATAGGCCTTAAAAAACATAAATATAGAATATAAGAAAAATTAAATTAAAATATGAAAAAATACTATAAAAATACGTAAAATATATCTGAATAAAAACGTTAAGAGCTGTGTAGTTTTTGAAAGTGGTTGTTTTGTGCAGAAATGTACAAAATGATTCAAGAAATGTACTAAGGTTCACAGAAAAAATTATAAAGTATATATAAAGTATATCTACAATATGATATGTAAAATACTTTAAAACACATAATTTGTACTTAAGTAGCCTACAGTACTTGAGTAAATGTACTTTGTTAATTTCCACCACTGTTTGTGTCATAAAGTAATCAACTAATTGATAACAAATATATTAAATGTTTGTCTAATTAAGGCTGGTGTAAGCTAATTAATATTTTTAATTTTTTATGTAATTATTATTATTATTATTATTATTATTATTATTATTCTGTAATATTATAATCTTGCAGGATGTTATATTTATTTAATTCGGTTGTTTTTTTTCAAAGTTTGAAACGAGGATATATGCAAATATCCAGTATATGTTTCTATAATGACTATAAAATGTTAATAAAGTCGCAGCTTTCTCTCTCTCTCTCTATATATATATATATGAGTTAATATTGAGGCTATTATGAAGCATTTCTTGTATAATGAAAGTATAAACGCAGTTTCCCAGCAGCTCCAGTTTACTTTCGTTTTCTCCTCAAAGTGAAAGTAAACTCTGTCGGTGTGTTTGAGGAGACTTCTGTTCAGCTTCACTGCTTCTCATCGATGATCCCTGAAACTAGAGAGAATCACGTTAAATCTGAACACATCTGGACACATCTGTGGTGAAAGGTGAGTGTTTCTGTCTTTATTAATGTAGTTAATCTCTCTGCGTAAAGACACATTTAACAGGTCAAAGTCTGAAGTCGTGTAGCAGCTATTCGGATATTTAGCTGGTTCATTATCTGTCTTTCTGCTTACAAATGCGACTATTTGAACTATTAGTTGGATTAACAAGCTATCAGTGGTGGAAGTAGTACTTATGATCCTTCATGTACTTCAGTGAAAGTAGTAATACCACGTTGTGAGAATAGGGGAGACCAGGGACAGCTGTAACACATTTTGTGATTTACAGTTTTTGTCAATTTGCTGTATTATAAACCTCCATGTGTCAACTCCTGAAACAACGTGTTTAAATGGTTTTATGAAATATGTACATGTTGCAAAATTGATTTTAATACAGTCACACATGCCAGGGATGGTTGTAATGTGTCTCAAATATACATGGGGGCGCGGCTCGGTAGTCCACATGATGGAATCATTTTGAGTCACAGTTGTGGAGTAAAGGTCACTCCCATCTGGTCATCTGGTGTATTGGTCATCTGGTCATCTGGTGTACTGGTCATCTGGTGTACTGGTCATCTGGTGTACTGGTCATCTGGTCATCTGGTGTACTGGTGATCTGGTCATCTGGTCATCTGGTGTACTGGTCATCTGGTGTACTGGTCATCTGGTCATCTGGTGTACTGGGACAGAAACAGTCATTTTACCTCGCTGATTGTCGTAAAATACACTTCATTCAAAATGGACAGAAACAATAAAACTCATCAAACCGTCCTTTTGTTCGTCTTTCCTCTGTTCCAACAATCATTCATTCTGGTTTGAGAGTTTGACAGAGAGACTGAATAAGTAACAGATATAAAAAAAAAGAAGTAATATGTTGGGTCGAGGAAAAGTCTGAAAAATGTCTGAAAAAAAAGATAGAAAAAATGTAAAAAAATATCTGATAAATGTCAGACAAATGCCAAAGAAAGGCAGAAGAAAAGTCTGACATATGTCCGAGAAATATCCGGAAAAAAAGGCCAAAAAATGCCTGAAAAATATTGGAAATAAGCAGAAGAAAGGAAGAAAAAAAGTCTGACATATGTCCGAAAAATGTCTGGGAAAAAAAGGCAAAAATATCCTATAAATGTCCGAAAAATGTCAGAAAAAAGGCTGAAAAAAGGCCGAAAAATATCCGATAAATGTTGGACAAAGGCCGAAGAAAGGCAGAAAGAAAGTCTGACATATGTCCGAAAAATATCCGGAAAAAAAGGCCAAAAAATGTCCAAAGAAAGGCAGAAAAATGTCAGAAAAATATTGGAAATAAGCAGAAGAAAGGCAGAAAAAAAAGTCTGACATATGTCCAAAAAATTACTGAAAAAAAGGCCATAAATGTCCGAAAAGTGTCTGAAAAATGTCGGACAAAGGCCGAAGAAAAGCAGAAGAAAAGTCTGACATGTGTCGGAAAAAAAGGCAAAACAAATTCTGAAAAATGTCCGAAAATATCCGAAAAAAGGGCAAAAAAATATCTGATGAATTTCAGACAAAGGCGGAATAAAGTCAGAAGAAAAGTCTGACATACGTCCGAAAAATGTCTGAAAGATTTCCAAAAAACCACAACATTTAGGCCTACTAACCCTGCTTTCCGGTGGGTTTGTGTCATCGAATGTGCAAAAAAACAACCAGAAAGGCTACTCGTTTACTGGCAAAGGGGAAAAGAGTATATCGCCTATTTTTAGTGGGTTTTGTTGCCATATTCATTTTGGTGGAAAAATTGTATTAGTGATAATTGAACAGATTTGTTGGAAAGTCATATCAGACACAAATTATTCTTCCAAGCAGAGAAATGAAATCTGTAAAGTTTGTGACTGAATACTGTTTTTCTTCGTAGACATCTGGTCCGACCTGCTGCTCCACAGTGTCGCCTAGAATCTGTTTTTTTTTCAAAATAAAAGCTCACATTGTGACTTCCTGTTCACTTCCTGTCTTGTTTTGTCCGTTAACCTCCAGAGATGGCCGGACGTCAAAACGAAAGCCCCCAGATGACGGAACTGCTTCAGCCTGATATAGTGCACAACGGCAATAAGAGCTCAGCTCTGGCCGTCTCCTCCTCCTCTTCCTCCACTGTTGCCCTCTGCTCTTGCTCCTCCTCTTCCTCTGCTCCCTCCTCTACTTCTGCTCCCTCCTCTTCCTCCGCTGCTCCCTCCTCTACCTCCTTTGAGCCCTCTTCTTCCTCCTTTGCTACCTCCTCTTCCTCTGCTGCTCCCTCCTCTTCCTCTGCTGCTCCCTCTTCTTCCTCCGCTGATCCCTTCAGTACCTGGAATATCGATGGTCGACAGGTGGAGGAGGATGAGGCTGCGTGGACGCAGACGGAGGAAGTCTCTTCATCACGTGTCCTGCTGAACGACCTGAAGAGACTTCCTCAGTGTGACAACAAGCTGAGACCTCTGAACTTCAGCGTGACGCACACCGTCCTCGTAGACGTAAGACCGAGTCCTCTCAGCGTCTCTGTATCACTCAGAGATTCTCGCAGTGTAAAACGTAATCGTTGTTGACTTTAACTGTTTTTCAGGTGGCTGTTTTCAACTATGGAGCCGGACCTACTCCTCAGCAAGGGAGAGACATGTGGCACAGCAACTTTGTGAAAATGCCAAATTCACAAGCGAGCTTCATGATGAAGTCTGGATTTATGAAGGTGTGTTTGAGGCTATTATTCACCTGATTGATGTCCACATGGTCAGTAAACTCTAAGGAGGAAATAATGGATTAATTTGATGTTATTGAATTCTGTCCTTAGCAACCGACCCAGACCAGGAGGTGGGACGTGATCTCAAAGCAGCTGAGCGCTCTGGCCAAGAAGACGACAGCGAGCGTCGATGATGTGGAGGTACGCTGGTTACATTAATACACATTTTCTGCAAATCTTAATTTCACACATTGCACATATTCCTAACACTGTGAACAAGTGCCCAATCTATGCTCTCCGTTTTAAACACTGTGCAGCTCTTTTTCCTTTTTAAAACTGATTTTACTTACTTTTTATTGTAAATAAAAAGGCAGAAGAAAAGTCTGACATATGTCAGAGAAAAGTCCGAAAAGTGTCTAAAAAATGATAGAAGAATATATTTAAAAAAGGCGGAAAAATATCTGATAAATGTCGGACAAAGGCCGAAGAAAAGTCTGACTTATGTATGTCAGAAATATGTCAGAAAAAAAGTCAAGAAAATGTTAGAAAAATATTTTTTAAAAAGGCGGAAAAATATCCGATAAATGTCGGACAAAGGCAGAAGAAAAGTCTGACATATGTTAGAAAAATATTTTTTTTTAAAAGGCGGGAAAATATTTGATTGTCGGAAAAAGGCAGAAGAAAAGTCTGAAATATGTCCAAAAAAAGTCTGTAAAATATCCGGAAAAAATGTCAGAAAAATGTCAGACAAAATATGCGATAAATGTTGGACAAACGCCAAAGAAAAGTCTGACATGTCTGAAAAATGTGCAAAAATGTCTGAAAAAAAGGCCAAACAATTTCTGAAAATGTCCAAATATGCTCTTTTTTATTATAAATAAAAACATTTCTTTTTTTATATTTATGATTCTTGACTCTTTATGCACCAAAACACAAAAGTAAATTCCTTGAATGTGAAAACCTCCCTCTATAAATAAACCTCGGTCTCTCTCACTAGGACGCCATCATCAAATATAACCCCAAGTATAAAGGTCAGTGGTCGTTTGACGCCCTCTCCAGCTTCGTTAAGGTCAGTCTTCGTGTGTTTACTTTAAATCATTCAGTCATCAGTTTTATGTTTAAACCCTCTAACGATGAGAAATTATTATATTTTCTTTCCAGATCGTCCCGAAAGAAGAAAATTACTTCTCCAAACTGTTTCCAAAGATGGCGGCGTTGGCCTTGAGTCTGCCTGATCAAGTGAAGAAGGTATGAAACTCACAGGTTCAAGTTAAATCCCACTGATGATGATGGTGATGATGATGATGATGAAGAGTGTGTCCATGTTTTCAGGCCATCCCGCTGCTCCAGAGAGGACACACAGCAGCCATCACGCTGTCACAGGTCCAGATATCCTGCCTGCTCGCCAACGCCTTTTTCTGCACGTTCCCTCATCGCAACACGACCGGTTCCAACGCAGAGTACCACAACTACCCGACCATCAACTTCACCAGGTCAGGAAACATCCCTTAAATACTCCGTTAGCTTCACCAGGTCAGGAAACATCCCGCAGGTCTCCCCTCTGTGAGCTGGCTGTGTTTTAACTCTTTATTCTCCGTCTGTCTGCAGTCTGTTTGGAAACTGGTCTGAACGGAAGAAGGAGAAGCTGAGAGCCATCCTTCATTACTTTCACCTGGTTACAGGTGAGAGGGAGCTGATGCTGATTAAACCTCCTCTTCCTCCTCTTCCTCTTCCTCCTCCATCCATCCCTCCTCCTCCTCCTCCTCTTCCTCCTGTTATTGAGACATTTCACTGAAGATTGTTGTTTGTCTCTGCAGAGACTAAACCAAAAGGACTGGTGACGTTTGAGAGACGCTGCCTCAAAGACGCAGACCTGCCCAACTGGAGAAAGTAATAATAATAATTATCATCTTTATCAGAATCAGGTTTATTGCCAAGTAGGTTTTCACATACCAGGAATTTGCTTTGGTGTTTTGGTGCATAACGTAAACACAGTAAGATAAATTTAATTTAAAAGTAAATATTGCAAGAATCAAATATAGAATAGAAGAAAATATGGTAGAATATGAGAAAAAATACTGTATAAATATCTACAAGAAACAAATATAGAAAAGAAGAAAAACACACTACAAATATGAAATAAAATCAATAAAAATATGCACAAGGAATATTAATATAGATTGGAAGAAAATTACAATAAAAAAATTAAAATAATACTATAGAAATATGTACAATAAACAAATACAGAATAGAAGAAAAATAAAGATATTTAAAAATACTGTAAAAATCTACAAAAAAACAAATATACAATAGAAGACAAATACAATTAAAATATGAAAATACTGTAAAAAATATATTCAAGAAAACAAATATAGAATGGAAGAAGATTACATTAAAAATATGAAAAAATACTATTAAAAGTATGTACAAGGAACAAATATAGAATAGAAGAATAATACAAAGAAATATGAGAAGAGACTACCAAAATATGTACAATAACTATAAATATAGAATAAAAGAAAAATACAATAAAAATATGAAAGAAATATGTACAAATATAGAAAAGACAAATACAATAAAATACTGTAAAATTTGTACAAGAAACAAATACAGAATAGAAGAAAAATGCAATCAAAATATGAAAAAAAAGCTATAAAATATGTACAATGAATATAGAATATAATAAAATAAAAATACTATAAAAATATGTACAATAAATATAAAATAGAAGAATAATAAAATACAAATATTAAAAAATACTGTAAAAATGTACAAAAAACAAATATAGAATAGAAGAAAAATTACATATTTTATTGTAAAATGTGAAAATACAATAAAAAAATCTATACAAGAAACATAAAAATAGAATAGAATAAAAATACAATACAATGTGAAAAAAACACTATAACATTAATTTCATTATTATTATATAAATATGTATAGCGCATTTGACAGCATATGAATTCTATAATAAAATGGATATAAATAATTCCAGTTATATGAGATAAAATAAATAATAAGTATTGTTGTTGTTGTGGCAGGTGTAAGGAGAAGATGCCTAAACTTCACGTCTCATCACGCGGCACCATCGAGACTGAAGGAACCGGCCTGCTGCAGGTACCAACGGACACAAAGCAGCGACAACACACAGCTGGTTCAACCTACTATTTAATTATTATTAAAGGTTTTCATATGTGTGTTTATGTGCAGGTGGATTTTGCCTCCAGCTGGATCGGTGGAGGTGTTCTGAGTTCTGGTCTGGTGCAGGAGGAGATCCTGTTCCTCATTAATCCAGAGCTGATCGTGTCCCGTCTCTTCACGGAGAAACTCGCAGACAACGAGTGTCTCGTCATCACAGGTACAGTAGTGAAGACGGGATTATTGTTATTTTTAATACATATATGATTTAATAAACAATGTTATTTTTGTGTCTCTCAGGCTCTCAGCAGTTCAGCCGGTACTCTGGTTTCGGGGACAGCTTCGAGTGGGCCGGTCCCCATGAGGACCGCCTCGACAGGTAGAACCACCGCGGCTCTTTATGTCTCTTATACCTGGACGTGTTGGTTGTTTTTCCTCACGTATATAGATATATTTATTTATATATATATATGTCATATCTGATATCCGTAGAGACAAGTGGGATCGGCTGAAGAGGCAGATTTTAGCCATCGACGCTCTGCACTTCAGACACAGACGGGAGCAGTACAACATGATCAAGGTCACACGGGAACTCAACAAGGTGAGAGTTACCGCTGTGTGGACTGTTATTATTTTAACAGTAACATATGACTTAATAATAATAATAATAATATAGTAAAAGCTCATATATAGAAAAATATAATATAAATACGGTTCCTACTGAAGACGTAAATCTTTAAAAACACAAAATATATAGTGTCATTTTTCACAGCTGATCCCTGGTTTTGATCAAACAAACAGGAGGAAATAGTGCATATGTTGCCTGTTATTTTCAGCAGTGGATTAATCTACATGTGGTGCTTTAGTGAGTATTTGTGGCAGCAGGACGGTGTATGTGGGATATAAAAAAATGTTGGACATTTTTCACACATTTTTGGGGTTATTTTTCAAAATTCTTTGAATATTTTCTATACATTTTTCACATATTTTTCACAAATTTTTCAGACAGTTTTTTGGACATTTTTCAAACATTTTTGGGTAATTTTTCAAAATTCTTTGAATACTTTCTATACATTTTTCACATATTTTTCACAAATTTTTCGGTTATTTTTCAGACAGTTTTTTCACACATTTTTGGGTTATTTAAAAAAAAAATTGGAATATTTTTTATATATTTTTCACACATTTTTTGCTTATTTTTCAGACAGTTTTTCACTCATTTTTCACAATGTTTTTAATATTTTCTACATATTTTTCGGACAATTTACACACATTTTTTAGACATTTTTCACACGTCGATCACTGTAGATTTTATCAAACAAACAAGGAAGTAGTGACTTTGTTGGGGACTATTTTCGGCAGCGGTTAATCCACATATGGTGTTCCAGTGAGTATTAGTGTCAGCAGGACGGTGTATGTGGGATACTACAGCATGTCTGTAGTATTTCTATTGTAGTATATATTGTTTGCTGAGGGTTTATCTTTTTTACCTGATTTCTTTGTGTGTCCTTGAAGGCGTTCTGTGGATTTAAGGGTCAAGGCCACCATGAGCCCGACATCGCCACGGGAAAGTGGGGCTGTGGAGCTTTCAACGGAGACCCACAACTCAAAGGTACTTTTTCAATATCTATCCATCAATCAATCTATTGGTTTATTAATTTTAAGATCAAATGAGTCACTTGCCTTCGTGTCCAGCTGTGATCCAGCTGATGGCGGCGGCGAATGCAAAGAGAGGACTGGCCTTCTTCACCTTCGACGATGAGCAGCTGCAGCAGAGTCTCCAGCGGACGTACAACCTGCTGGTCCTAGAGGGAACTACAGTTGGTGAGACGCTTCAGGACATAAACACACGTTTACTTGTTAGCTTTAAGAAGTTTCTAAAGTTGTTTTCCTTCACAGATAAACTGTACGGACTCCTGGAGGATTACTGCGCTGCTCAGCAGGCGTCCAGCGGTTCACATGTGGATCTGTTTGAGTTCATCAGGAACACCGTCAGACCCTCCAGGAGTCAGCTGTGATTCACATCTGCGTCTCAACTTGCACTAAAATCTAACAGAAATGAAGAAGTTGCTACTTAATTTTGGTTGTTTGTAAAGATTATTGTGCCTTAATTTGATGGTCGACAGCGTAGCGACAGCCAGGAAATGTAGGAAGAGAGAGATCTGACATGATGTAATTAAACCGACGACCTCGTGGTTACACGGTTAACACCGTAACCAAGGATGTAGATCTGTTGTAGAAGCTTTAACGTTCAAAATAACTCTTTACTTTTCTCGTACCGGCCGCTCCAGCTACGCTCTATCTAGCTTTGTTTGAGGGCGTGCCAAACTAGTCGTTATGCAAATGTGTTACTTGGTGACATCACCACGTTACGGAACAAAAGGGCGGGACTTCAATCAGGGTGTTTCAGGCAGTTCAGGAGTTTCTGTGGAGGAGAGGAACTCCTTTTTGGCCTGGACTTTTTAACTTTGCAGACCTTTTACATGCACAAAAAACACACTAAAGGAAAGGGGAGAAAGTATAATAGGTCCTCTTTAAGACTCCAAAGTTGTTAGTCTAAGAGTAATTAATAAAGCATTTTAGTGTTAGGAGTTGCTTCTAAGTCTGAGAGGAGTTAAAGTTAGACCAGTAGTCTCACATTGTGCCAAAGAATTTGGAAAAACATGACAATAAGTAACTCTTAAAGTCATATTTTGATTGTGAGGAGCTACTTTTAGCATTAAAATGTAATAATTAAAGTCAACCAAGATGTATTAACTCCTCTCATCTGGATGTTTATGTCAGAGGACTCTGCTCAGAAAGATTAAATTAAACTGAAACCAAAATAATATTTAGAAAATCACCTGGTTTTTGTTGTTTTATGTAATTTAATAGTGACTGATAACTTTCTCTGCTGCATTAATACTGTAATAAACCTGTCAGATTATTGCAAATAAACATGTGACAGAGCTGCAGACTCACAGGATTTAATGATTAAATGAAGGTGGAGGAGCTTACTGGTAAAACGTCCCAACAGGAGGAGCTGAGAGTCCACAGGTGAGCAGGTAAGAGGACAGGTAAGAGTGCTGGTTCAGAAACCAAAAAGCACAAAGCAACAAACACTATCTGTTACCTGAGTGGAAGAAAGGTAGACTGGTTTATATATACTGGCAGGCTGATTAGAGGAATGAGAAGCAGGTGAGTGTGTAGGCGGGGCTGGATGATGATGAGTCTGAGGACACCTGGTGGACAGGTAGAGAACAGGCCCTTTTCACAGCATTCGAGTGATCCATCATAAACAACACCAGAACCCTGACCCACCTAAATGGATCAGTATGGAGGACAAAACCTGCCAAAATTATAAATAAATGAATAAATAAATAAGTCATTAAAAGTAGCAAAAATAATATAAAAAATAAATGTAGCCATTAATTAATTGATAAAATGTGCATTAATTCCCTTATTTATTTACTCTTTAATTTTCCACTTTTATTTATTCATGTATTTATTTTTATTGATCTTTAAATTTGTTTATTTATTTTATATTTATTTTTTAAATGTACGTATTTTATCTATGGATCAGTATAGAGGACGGAACCTGCCAAAATTTGAAAATAAAGAAAGAAATGATTCAATAAATAAATATGTCATTAAATGTATTAACAATAATATAAAAAATAAATGAATAAATAAATAAGCCATTAAAAGTAGCAAAAATAATATTAAAAATAAATGTAGCCATTTTTAAATTGATAAAATATGCATTAATTCCCTTATTTTTTTCCTCAGTTTAATTTTCTATTTTTATTTATTTATGTAGTTATTATTTATTTTATAGTTTATTTTTGCATTTATTTTATATTTATTTTTAAATGTATTTATCTATTTATGGAGCAGTATGGAGGACGGAACCTGCCAAAATTAAAAATAGATAAAGAAATGTCATTAAATGTTGCACCAATAATATTAAAAATAAATGTAGTCATTAATTAATTGATAAAATGTGACATAAATTTATATTTGTTTTAATTTGCTTTTTTATTTAGTTACCTTTGTATTAATTCCCTTATTTATTTACCTTTTATTTATTTTGTATTTATTCTATATTTATTTTATATTTACTTTTAAATGTATGTATTTATTTATGTAGAAATATGGGAGGACGGAACCTGCCAAAATTAAAAATAAATATATAAATGACTCGATAAATAAATAAATAAATATGCCATTAAGTGTAGCAAAAAAAATATATAACAAATGTAGTCATTAATGAATTGATAAAATGTGTCATGAATTGATATTTCTGTTTAAATTTACTTTTTTATTTAGTAACCTTTATATTAATTTCCTTAATTATTTACTCTTATGTTTAATTTTCCCTTTTATTTATGTTTATATTTTTTATAGATTTTTTTATTGATTTTATATTTACTTTTAAATGTATGTATTTATTTCTGCACGATTATTAGTATTTATTATTAAATACACGTAGTGGAGTAAAAAGTACAATATTTCCCTCTGGATAGCAGCAGAAAAGTACCTCAAACTTGTACTTAAGAACAGTACAATGTGACATCAAGACTATACAAGATGTTTTAGTACCTCAAATAGACGATAAAACAAACATCACTGTTCACCAGGAACTATCATCTTTATTTATCCAAAACAATAAAACATACACAACACTTTATGAAAATAAATACATCCTTCAAATGTGAGGAGTGGAGGAAGCTCATCAGGTCTTCCTCTGCAGGCATGATGTCGTTATTGAAATGTCATTTCAAGTATAATCTGGTACGCTTTGGCACAAACAGACAGTTTACAGTGATGAGGCAGGACGGTGAGTGGAGGAAATAAATAAAGAAGCAGAAGATGAGAGATATATAGAGTTATAAAATCAAGTGAAGAAGACGAGGTGTTGACTGTAGATGAATGTGAAGCCTCCCCTCTGTGTGTGTGTGTGTGTGCAGCCTGATAAACAACCTTAACATCACTGCTGACGTCTGATAAAAATGCAGAAACATGTTGATCTGTTTCTTTATGATTTAACACAAAGAGACAAACATTAATGTGTCACAGTTAATATGTGGAGGGCTAACTCTGAAACATTATAAAGGCGCTTAAAAATATCCCTACAACCATTCAGCTATCATGATTCAGCCTAAACATTTCTAATTATCACCAATATTTTCACAGGTTATAATGCATTACAGTTACATTACAGGGTTGCATGTTGTAGTCGTGAAACATTCAAATCCAGTTTAAAGGACTAGTTTGACATTTTGGGGAATACGCTTAGTCATTTTCTAGCTGAGAGTTAGATGAGAAGATCGATACCACTGCTATCAAGATATGGCGTGTGAGTTAGTGAGTTTTAGAGTCGGCTGATAAACAGATGTTGTTCCCTCTGGACCGAGCCAGGCTAGCTGTTTCCCTTTGTTTCCAGTCTTTATGCTAAGCTTAGCAACAGACTGATAAGAGAGCGGTATCGATGTCATCCCTAACTCTCGGCAAGAACGCAAATACGCTTACTTCCTAAGACGTCAAACTATTTTTTAAAATATGTGCATCACTGATTACGTTTACATGCACAAAATATTCAGTTTTCAGCCTTTATTCTGAAAAAGACGATATTCCTACTGAGCTGTTTACCTGGATAATGAAAGTAAATATTCTACTAATATTCCTGTTTACATGCAGCCGTGCAGATAGTACTCTGATTAACGTCCCCATGATGGCGTTGTGATATTTGTGCATATCTAAAAAAACTGATATCCAAGTTTTTCATTATGTTTAGAAGTCGGTGTTTCTTCTTTTCTTTTGGGCGTGCATCTCTGCAAACTGTCAGCTAGCTGGTTTGTGTACAATCATAGACTATACAGTATATAAAGATGGACGACGTGTCTCTACTTCCTCCCACTGAGTAGAAGTGAAGCCAAAATATCCCGGATACGGGAGCTGTCATCTTGACGTCATTTGGAGCCAGAGGCTGCACAGTATTGATCCGGCGGTGGAGACGCAGTATCGAGATCACGCGCGAGCCGAGCACGGCCGCAGCTAGTCAGCAAGAGAGACTCACAGCTGTCAATCATGACGTCTCACCCCCGTTTTTATAGCATCTAATAACTAATTAAAACCAAACTGATCAGACAAATGAACACTTGAAGTTACATCAGCGTGATAAAAACTACCTAAGATGATAGAAGTCATCTTTGTGAAAAATGTATTTGACGTGTACTTTGACTTTTTAGTTTGTCCCATCCACTAACATGGAGGAGGCGGGACTTATGAGCTAAACTGCAGCCAGCCACTAGGGGGCGATCAAGATGTTTTGGCTTCACTTTTGGGGAGCTGTCATGTCGTCCATCTTTACATACAGTCGATGTGTTCAACGCACAGAGCTGGCTGTAAACGGACAAGAGGCTGTGTGTCGCAAACAGCCGTAAAACCCCCCATTGAGACTGTCTCCATGTCCAAAGAACGCTCCTAAAACCTGAATAATATCATCATATCACACGTCTTAATCTGAATATGCTCCGTTCAGAATAAGGTCTAATTCAGAATATCCAAACAGAATATCCTGTTTACATGACCCGTATAAAATGCATAATATCGTAAACGTAGTCACTGTTTTCAACATGTCCTCTGGTTGTCCAATAACTAAAACATTTTTAATTTTTAGGCAACGGATCAATAAATGATTCAATGATGATCAATGATTCTTCAGCAGGTGATTACGTAAAGTATTCTGGATGTGCAGAGCAGGTTGACATGATTTTGTAATTAACAAAATAAAATAAAAATAAAAATAAAAACTTTTACAAATTAATTTTGTATAAATTCATACATTCAACGCAGGTTAACTTACATTATTATCTATAGTGGTGTCCATCACTGTGAACACGAGGTTGTCACGGTAACAGTGTCAGAAGTCATTGTGCGTTTTGCTTTGAAGATTACGCCTGATAGCAGGTCTGATATGTAAATAAAGTGAGGAGTAAAACATCATTGCAAAGTGTTGGAGGCTGAAGGTGAAGCCAGTCTGAGGGCGGGGGAGGTTTGACAGTTAGGTTAGACGTGGAGGGAGGTTTACCAACCAGTAAACCTGCTGTTACACTTTTCCTGAGAATGCCTCCAGGCCGAACGCCGTGTCCAGTAAACGCTGCAGCTCCATGAGGTGAGTGGGTTTGTTCCCAGTAGCTGGAGCTGCTGCAGGGTCACGACCAGCGTACCTGTTAAACACACACACACATTTAATGAGTATACGTACGTTCACAGCAGAGATACTCACTGATACTACGTCAGTAGAACTCACCAGACGGGGCGGCTGCGGTTGATGGTGGTGCGGATGCGTGGCTTGACGTAGTCGTAGTAGCCCTGGTTCTTGTGCTCCTCCTGACACCAAACCAGATCAGCGTTTAGGTAACGATCAGCCTCTGCTTTCACCAGGTCAAACGGGAACGGAGAGAGCTGAGAAGAAACAGAAATATCTGATGTTAAAACTGCTTCGATTTGGGGCGTGATCACGCTTGCAACATGCAACGGATGGAGAGACATATACAAGATTTATAAGAAGAGTAGGTGCCTACATACAAACCAGACACCAACACCATCTCCAAAACACTCAACACCTTCTTCCTCTCTGACGTTACCTGTTCGATGCGGACCACAGCCACGGCGTCGTCCATCCCTCTGTTCTTGCGTTCTCGGGTCAGTTCATAGTAGATCTTTCCGGTGCAGAAAATGACTCTCTTCACTTTCTCCGGGCTGGCGGCTGCAGGCCCGTCGTCTGGGATTATACGCTTAAAGTGTGTGGCTGCAGGACAACAACAAACACACACAAACTCTCAAAAACACAAAGAGAGACTACCTTATGTTTCAGAGGAGGAGAGGTTCACATCATCTCACCTGGCAGCATGTCGTCAAAGCTGGACTTGGCCTCAGGGTGGCGCAGCAGCGACTTGGGAGTGAACACTATCAGCTGAGGAGATAAAGAGAGAACATGCTCGGTGACCTTGAACCCCGTTATCTCATCTGTGTGTTGAGTCACGGCGTGTCACTCACAGGCTTCCTGAAGGGCTGCAGGATCTGTCTGCGGAGGACGTGGAAGTAGTTTGCAGGAGTAGAGCAGTTGACGACGATCCAGTTACAGTCGTACAGCTGACGCACCGCAAAGTCCTCCGACAGTTTCTGACAAAAGGAAGAACACACACAACTCATTAACAGACAGTCTCTTACTTCTATTTAGGGGATAATCATGTTGTACATTTTCCAACTACAGTCTCTATAATGCCTTAGAGGATGTAAACAGGGAGTGCTATTGATTCAGTGAGTTACGGCATTTCTTTAGCATATATTTGTTCACATGTTTTACATGAATGATCTATTAGCAGCTCCTGTTTGCAGTGGACCCATGGATTCTCAGGCAAGTTCTGCAGTTAAACTGAGTGTTTTTTTCTATGATTTCTAGATTTATGGACGTTTTTTCATGATGCATACATCTGCAATAATAATATCCTCGGGATGTGCAAGTCACACTGAAACTAAAACTGTGTATCATATCTGAGTGTTAAGATTCGATCGCTACAGGTTGTAAACTACTGTAATAGCCTCTATGATCTGAGTCACTGCTGCTGCTTCTGCTATCCATGTTGGTGAGCGGCCAAATCAGCCGACCAAACTACAATAACTAACTTCCCGGTGTTTTTACAACATTTAATTGATGAAATGTGCATTAATTCCCTTATTTATTTACGGTTTAATTTTCCACTTTTATTTATTTTTTATTAATTTTTAAATGTATTTATTTATTTTTGCATTTATTTTGCACTTATTTTATATTTATTTTTAAATGTATGTATCTATTTATGCATCGGTATGAAGAACGGAACCTGCCAAAATGAAAAATAAATGAAATAATAATAAATAAATCATTAAATGTAGCAAAAATAATATTTTAAAAAGTATATAGTCATTATTAAATGGATTTTTCTGTTTTAATTTGCTTTTTTATTTAGTTGCCTTTTTATTAATGCCCTTATTTATTTACTCTTGTTTAATTTGACCTTTTATTTGTTTTTTTATGATTTTTTAAATTTATGTATTTATTTTTATTTATTTATTTTTGTATGTTTTTGCATTTATTTTGTATTTATTTTTAAATATATGTATTTATTTATGAGTTTAAATATGCATTTATTTTAAATTTATTTTTAAATGTATGTATTTCTTTATGTGTTTAAGCATTTATTTATTTTATTTTATTTTTAAGTAAACTACTGTAATAGCTTCTATGATCTGAGTCACTGCTGCTGCTGCTGCTATCCATGTTGGTGAGCGGCCAAATCAGCCGACCAATCTATAATAATTAACTTCCTGGTGTTATTAAAACACCTGCATGCACCTGTCTCTCTCTCTATTTAGTATATTTAGCTCCCTTCAACTCTCCTACAGCTCTCTTGGCCATTTTTGCACTTTTTGAGATGGTCATATAAGAAGCCAGGCTTTGATATCTGATCATGAGGTAGAAATAACACCTGTGGAACATCAGATAAGCTTCATCCTGCAGCTGCAAAACAAATATCTATCTGTACAGTATCTACACCTCCGTGTTTTTAGACCATTTGTTTGCATTATGGAAAATCTGCATCATAGAAAGTCGTGCTGCAGACAAACAATCATCTGGATTGAAAAGTCTGAATCTGATGAATATGAGCAAAATCAGAAGTTATAGGAGCGATGACACAAACTCACAGGGAAAACATCAGGGTCATCATTGCACATCTGTAGAAACCTTTCAGGGCGGGCAGACGAGTGCTCTGGACCCTGAGAGGAAGAGATAACATGAGTTGTATATTTCTAACAGAGCTCCTGTGAGAAGGTGACATTAACAGCATCATGAGGTAATTCAGATAATTCAGAGATACATGCAGAATGTGGCAGATCCAGTTTCCTACCATTCCCTCCATGCCGTGAGGAAGCAGCAGCACAATGCCGTTCTGTCTGACCCACTTGGCCTGACCCGAGCTGATGAACTGGTCGATGATACACTGAGCCGTGTTGTTAAAGTCTCCGAACTGGGCCTCCCACAGAACCAGCGCGTTGGGACTGGCCATGGCGAAGCCGAGTTCAAAACCTGCACACGGAAAACAGGCGCAAAACAGATTCAGGATCACAGGATGACGAGCAAATAAATTATGTTTCCAGATTTTGTTCTCCAACTTAAGGAAAGACACCCCGGCACTGGGCTGCACCAGAAACATACCCTAGTTTGAACGTAATTTCTAACTTAAGTCGGAGTTTACGAGCTAAGAGCTGAAAGAGTTCTTATTTATGACACAATTTCAATACTACTCACCTAGTACTGCGTACTCAGACAGAGAGCTGTTGCAGACGGTGTACTGAGCTTGATCGGGGGAGATGTAGTTCATCGGGATGCAGATCCTCTTATCGACGTTCTGGTCGTGAAGAACGTGGTGTCGATGGCTGAGAAGCACAGAGAAGAAACGGTGAGAATCCACGTGGAACAGATGACATTTCCTTTCCTAATGTAGTGCGTGTCCGGTATTACCTGAATGTTCCCCTCTCCACATCCTGTCCACTGAGGCGTATGTGGATCCCGTCTTTGAGCAGAGAGCCAAACGCCATATATTCCCCGAGAGCCCAGTCGCACACTCGCTGATTCACCATATTTGCGCGGCCCTTAAGGATACGTTTCAAACCTGAAACACGGAGCATTAAATACAGATTCAGATTCAACACTCGTTCAGAATACAGCGGTTGAAACAGGAGGAGGAGAGCCGACGGTACCTCCGTGTATCGTGAAGCCCTCCTCGGGGACGGAGGCAGCGATGTTCCCAATATGGCCGAGCTCTTCTTCACTGATGCCGGTGGAGGGGCAGTTCATACTCTTGGGCTGTCCCTCCAATGTGAAGAAATCTACAGACACACACAGTTCCATGCATGAAACGTCCAGACTACATCGTACTGTGATTTAAATATTAAAACAATAAGACTCCTTACCGGGCCACGGCGAGTCCAGCCAGTGTTTGATGTGGAGGATCTTCTCATCTTTGGAGCGAGCGTAAGCTTCCTCGCAGATTTTGTCGTACCTCGTTACTTCCTCCTGAAAGAGAAAAGTGTTGGAAACATTTGGGATAATGTAAGTATACAACTCAACAGAATATATAACATAGGTCTAGTCGTTTTACACATTTTAATGAGGAGAAGTTACATATGAAACCTTTAATTCACTTCTCTTTGAAGTGTGAAGCTCCTCACATGAATTGCAAATAGATTTTGCAGAAATGTAAAATCTATTTACTTTCTTTTAGAGCCTGAAAGTCATGAATTATTCCGTCTTGTTCCTGCTGCTATCATCACAAAAGAGAATATTTTCCACTGACTGAAAAGTGAGCATTTCCATTTACACCTAACTCTCTCAAAGCTACTTTGGTCTGCATGGTTTTCTTTGTGTCAGACTCTTCTGTCACCTTTTCATTCAGATAGTAGAGAAGCTTCATTATGTCTCACAGAGCAGAGACGTCTTCCCCCTCGCCGACAATGAAACCTGTTTTTCCTCACTCATCTGGCAGAATCAATAAGCTTTTATCCTTCAGTATAAAAAGCTGCCTTGATATTGAGAAGGCTTTTTTGAGGTGCCAATATAGAGAATGTAACTGTTAAAAACAGTCACACAATGCATGAGTGCGTGTACGTATTTTGCAGTATCTCCAGGTTGCTTTACCTCATACGTTTGTGCCGTGACGATTCCCTCGCCGATGACTTTCTCAGCAAACTTCTGCAGGACCCCTTTCTGCTTCTTGATCTGCTTGTACATCAGCGGCTGGGTGAACATCGGCTCGTCCATCTCGTTGTGGCCGTTACGTCTGTAACACACCTGAAGGTGAGGAGGCGAGAGTTTAAGCATGATTCTCTTATGACACATCTCTCTCACAATCAAGTTACTTATTAATCATCATGTAAAACATTAGTGTGTGGCTCTGAATTTCAGTATTAACCTCTATGGTTAATTAACTTGAACTGCAGTACTTGTCTGTCCGTTAACGCCACTCTTAGCCTGTCGACCCCGATAACAATGACTGGACCAAAGAGCATAAAGGCGCCAGTACTACTCCATCAGAACTGCTTGTAGGACGGTCTAACAGCCTCGTAAAGCCGGACTGTGTCCGACAATTTCTTTAACTTTCCGAAACTGAAGATCCGACATTCACATCCACTTCACGCCGTGATTGGTCGGCTGTGTGGAGGTGAGAAAGGAGCCAGGGTTTAAAACCTCTCTCTCAAGTGCTCTTTTCATTTGATACATAACTATTCTCGTCACTTTTCATATCAACAACCAAGTGCAACACTATAAATACCTAAAACTGTGCACCATTATGTCCATATTTAAATGATATTGCCCTCGTATGACGGGAAGCCTTTCACCCTGGTTTCGAGTGTGGTCCTTTACATCAGTTATAAACATCTTTGCATTCTGACGTGGTCGGATAAGACGTCGTACGAACAAGCTCTTTTCTAGCAAAACCCGGCCCTAACGCTGAAAACACACCAGAGCAGCAGTGAAGTGCATCCTGTGACTCCTGTGACATGTTGACCTATGTTACAAAGAATTTCTTCCCATCTGAAACACATGAACACGCCTCCCGGTTGCAAAACAATATAATTATTGCGGTGTGCTGCACTTGGCCGTTGCCTAGTGTATAAGAGTAGCCAGTGGGGGTTTTACATCCATTGAGTCAGACTGGGTTTCCCCCAGTTCACAGTTGTGTTTTGAGCTGCTAAAATGGGAGGTTTTCCTTTCTGTTTTGTTTTGAACATCTCTGGTCTCTTTCCCATAAACCTCCTCTGTGCACACTCTCTCTCTGAGGAGGGTTTGGGCAGGTGACCTCTCCTACTTTCAGTCTTTCCTCAGAACATGCTGCTCAACTTCCCAGACCTGTCAGTTCTCTCTTCTGTTTCTAGGAAGCTGGAACTGATGAAATTAATGCCAGTAGATGATTAAAATGTCTTGACTGTCTGTGACGTCATTCTTCAAAGAACTTCTTTATTTTTCCTGCCTGGGACCTTAAAAATACCCAAACCATCATTCATCAGTAGAGGAAAAACTCACCAGGTCTACGACTACATCTTTATGGAAGGTGTTCCTCCACTCGGCTGCCACTTTACACACATACATCACGGCCTCGGGGTCGTCTGCGTTGACGTGGAAGATGGGAGCGTTGACGACCCGTGCGACATCTGTAGGATAAGCAGATGAACGCGCCATCCTGGGATCTGTGGTGAAACCGATCTGTGTGGATGAGAGCAGTGATTACTAACTTACCAGCTGTTATCAAACTCAAACCAGCTTAACCTCTTTCATTGTTGTTTCAGGCTGTGTATCCAATCTATATTCAATAAAATCTAAAATGAAGTAATGAATAGGGGTGTCACGATTTCAATTCAAAATCAAAAATCGATCAAAATGAGCTTTCGATTTCAAAATCAAAAGCAGGATCGGCGATTCTCCCATGAGGTATTTGTTTTTCTCTCCTACCCCGCCTACTTGCACGCATCTGAAGAAGAAAAAAACACTTCAAAGATGACACTGCGTATTTTACCGGTAGCCTGCAGCTTTACTTTTGAGGAAACCACTGAGTCAGAGATGATGGAGAAACAACAGAACTGGAAAATCCTCGTGTTTCCCTGAAGTCACCGGTGTTGTGGCATTTTGACTTACTCGTGAGTTACGGTATGTGACAACGAACGAACTTGTCGTTACATGCATTCATCTTTGTTTTGACTTCGTTGAGTTTAGTCAGTGAGGCTTTCTACTAAATTAACCGCAACTTCATCATCGTCATTGCAGCGTGCAGATTTTGGTTGCTTAGTAACGGCAGGTGCGACAGTAGAACAACCTCCCAAGCACCTTGGATAAAAGGATGAAAGCGATATGTGATTATATCACACTTGATTCCATGTAGCTTCTCTTTTTAACAAGGACAGTTGTCAGGGAATAAAACCAATGATCTGTTGATCTTTAAGACGTGATAGTCTAACAATAGCATAACCGTCAAAAAAATTAAGAAATGTTTAAATCGATGGTCAAATCGTGGATTTGGAGAATGGTGACACCCCTAGCAATGAAGAGTTTGTTTTTATGATTTAGCATGACTTCAAGTACTTAAAGAAAACAAAATTTCATGTAGCTAAACTGTTTTATTTTTAATATATTAAATGTAGGTAAACTCTTTGGACTCAAACCTCTTCAAAATCACATCATCAGTAACAGAGCGTACCTGGTTGTTGACCACCACGTGGATGGTGCCATGTGTGGTGTAGGACGGCAGGTTGGACAGGTGGAACGTCTCGTACACGATACCCTGGCCTGCGAACGCAGCGTCACCGTGAAGCAGAATAGACATCACCTGTGACATCATCAACAAGTTAGGAACAAGAGCAAAGGGGCTTTTTTTCTCCTCCATATATAGAGTATAAATAAAACTCCGCGTACCCTCTTGCCCTCCGTGTCTCCGCAGTAGAACTGCTCAGCTTTGGTCTTCCCCTGCACCACCGGGTCCACTGCTTCCAGGTGGGACGGGTTTGCCATGAGTGCCATGGTGATTTCCCGGTCGCTGACCCGGTTCATCACTTTATGACACATCCCCAAGTGATATTTGACATCACCAGAACCCTGAGAGCAGAACATCAGGAAGGAGTTAAAGCTAACATATCTAGGCAGGCCTTGATTTCACATGACAAAGCTACAACTAGCAGTTAGCAATGATTAGTTAATGAATGTATTAGTCTTTAACAGAAAATTAATCAACAACAAAAGTGATTGTCAGTTAATCATTTAAGTAATTCATCAACTCAGAATCCCCAAACGTTTACCGACTGCAGCTTCTCAAATGTGATGATTCACGGCTTTACTCTCTTTAATCATTTTAGTGTGACATTTTGGACAATACGCTCATTTCCTTTATTGCGAGTGAGATGAGAAGATTGATATCACTTTCAGCAGGAAGGCGGATACGTTTATATTCCCAAAATGACAAACAGGACGTCACCTTGGGCTCTGAGAAACTGTGACATTTTATAGTTTAACAAACAATCGATGAATCAGAAAAATAACCAACGGATTCATTGACACTGACGACGTTTACATGCACAAAATATTAGTTATTCCAAAAAAGACAATATTACTAATAAGCTGTTTACATGGCTAATGAAAATGAATATTCCACTAATATTCCCGTTTACATGCAGCCGTTCATACTCCGATTAACGTAACACACCCCCATAACGTACGTCCTACGGCTAGGATTATAATAAGGACTTGTTGGACCGTGTGAACACAGCCTCGTTGTGATGTTTGTGCATATCCAAACACCTGTTGATATCCAAGTCTTTCACAATGTTTAAAAGTAGGTGAGTTTCTCCTTTTCTTTTGGGCATGCATCTCTGCAACCTGTTGGCTAGTTGGTTCATGTATGTAAACGTAGTCAGTGAAAGTAATCAATGCTTGCAGCCTTACAACATCTGATTACCACTGAAACAAGTTTGCTGATGTCCAAACCTCGTCAGCAGCTTCTAGTTTAGAGTCGAACTGGCAGAAGATTTGGTCCAGCTCCTTCCGGATCACGTTAGCCAGCACATTCAGCCTCCCTCTAAAGAAGGAGAAAGACACATGGTAAACATATGGTTTAGTGTTGACGTTCAATATGAGCTCCACATCGTTGTGCAGCTTCTGATCGTGCAGAAAGGCTGATTAGAACGTGTAGTGTGAGTTAACACAACGTACAGGATGAATAAAAAATGCACAGTGTTTGCTCAGCTTTAGACAACACCAGCTTGATGATTGTAGAAGATTTGATTGTCTACCTGTGAGGCATCCCCATGATCACACTCTCCACTCCGCTCTGACTGGAATGGTCGATGATGGTCTTGAGGGCCGGGATGAGCGATTCGCAGCCTTCCAGACCGAATCGTTTCTCCGAAGACCACTTCCTCTGGAGGAACTCCTCAAACCTGTGAACAGGTGGTGGTGCTGCTGCTTCACATTGAGGCTCAGAACATCTATCCCCCTCCCCAGACTCAGAAGAGAAAATAAAACCCCTCGCCCTCCAGCTGGTTTTCCAGTTAATTACCGAGGTGTGTTGAGGAATGTGAGGAAACTCAGACAGACCTTGTGGATCGGATCATTCTGTTCAGAAGAGTCTTCTTCTCCTCCAGACTGAACTGTATGACTCCCGGTGTCTCGAACTTCTGTCTGATCCACTTGCACTGCTCCACGTCGTTAATGAACATGAACTCTACTCCAATGTGCTGACAGTAGGCCATCTAGAAGAGAGAGGTTTCAATGGTCAAACAGAGGGTTTAATGAGTCTAATCTCCTGTTAAAGCTTGAAGCTGCGCTCAGTGTTCAGCTGTCTGGGGGTGATTTTAGACATTGTTTTTAATTTGGTGATGCCCTTTGGACTGCATCTCTGCATGAAAGCTGCTATACAAATAAAGTTCTTCTCATTATGGGAACGTTTTACACCATTAACCCATTTTAAAGTCTTTTACCTCCAGGCGTCGTATGATCTCTCTGAGAGGCAGAGAGCTCTCGCCGCCACCGATGAAGGTGGTGGTGGGAAGCCGGAACACCTTGTCCAGGTCGGATTCAGTCAGCCCGTAAAAACCTGTTGAACAGACATTAACATGAGGAGGAAGCCCGCCGAACGAGCACAGGCGTGCAAACCAGGTCAAGGTGAGGAGGGGGAAATGGAGGGGAAATACCACATGACTGACATATAACCAAGAAACAGACAATAAAAGAAGGGCACAGGAAACAACACTGAATTCAAGATTTCCTGGGATTTGTGATCCCTGCTGTTTTATTTTCCTCTTCACTATTTTAACTCCCTGAGCAGCTGTCTAATCTGACTGATTACATTTAGTCCAAACTGCTGCAGCCAGACTCCTGACAGGAATAGAAACATTATATTACAGTCCTTTCTGAGCTTCAATCTACCATCGTTTTATTGATAAGATTTAAAAGAACTTGAGCTGCAACTACATATTATTTTCATTATATTATCGTACTGTTGATTCAATGTTTAGTCAAAAAAAAGGGAAAAAAAGGGAAAAATCTCAGAGCCCTAAGGACGACGGCGTATTTAAACCATTGTAAGTATTATCTGAGATTAAAGTGGTACATTTAGGAGAACAAAATGGGATATTCTCTGAAATTAAAGTGGCAAATTTACAAGAAAAAACTCACAAATTCAGGAGAAAAAAAATTTATATTCTCAGATAAAAGTGGTAAATTAATGAGAAAAAAACTCACAAATTTACAAGAAAAAAACTTTGATATTCTCAGATAAAAGTGGTACATTTATGGAGAAACAAACTTGAATATTCTCTGAAATTAAAGTGGTACATTTACAAGAAAAATTCACAAATTTATAAGAAAAAAACTTTAATATTCTGAGATTATAAAATCATAAATTTGTGAGAAAAAAAAACTCTTGTGACTTTAATCTCAGAATTTGTTTCTCGCAGATTTACCATTTTAATCTAGGAGTTTTTTCTCTCATTATTACCCCAGCTCTGTAATTTATTTATTTTTCACTTAAAATGGCCCTAACACGCTGTCAAACCATACTGATGTCTTCAAATTGATCGATTTGTCCGACCAAAAGTCCAAAAACAAAAGGTGTCTCACTTACGATCATAAATTACAAAGAAAAGCAACAAATCCTCTCATGAAACGATTAATCAATACATCAAATAGTTGCCGGTTAATTTTCTTCTGATCCACTAATTGATTAATCTTTGCAGCTCTAAAAGGAAAACTCAGAATATATTAAGCACAGAGATCAGTTTACTCATCTTTTGATTTTCATGTGTGAATGCATTAGTGTTACTGAGCTACATGGAACCATTCTGGACTCATTATTAGATCATCAAGAGAGTCTTAGCACTCCTCATTAAGATTAAAATAACCATCCCTAATGAGGCCAAAGCTCTCTGGTGGTTTCTACAGGATCAAAACTGAAAGTGAACTGAATAGATCCTAAAATGACGGAGCTTTCTTCATCAGGACCCCGAGGCTCTGGACTAACCTGACAAACAAGATCAGGCAGGCTCCTTTAAAACCTGCCGGCATGGTTTTAACCTGAAACTCTGCACTTTGTTATGTCCTACTTGAATTATTTGCTTTTTTGTTAAAGGTCATTAAAGGTCTGTAATTTCACAATACATTTCTTGGACGTTTCCTGGAAAGAACCAAGTACTTTAGTATTAATTATTCAGAAAATACACACAAAGTTCTGCTATTTCAGTTGGTTTAGTTAGTTGTGTTGAGTTTATACAATAAGTACTTGTTGTTTTTAAGAGAAATTATTACTATTTAAACACAAGTGAATATTTATTTATGCTTGTTTTTTGCATGTTCAGCTGACCAGCTGTTGTTGCCTGTTGGGCTGCAGTTTGCCATGTTATGATGTGAGCATATTGTTTTATGCTAAATGCAGTACCTGTGAGGGTTTCTGGATCAATATCTGTCATTGTTTTGTGTTGTTGATTGATTTCCAATAATAAATATATACATACATTTTGCATAAAGCAGCATATTTGTCCACTCCCATGTTGATAAGAGTATTAAATACTTGACAAATCTCCCTTTAAGGAACATTTTGAACAGATAAAAAATGTGCAATTAATTTGGAATAACTATGGACAATTGTACGATTAATCAATTAATCACTGTTAAATATTTTAATATTGTGAATTATTTTGGCCATGATAATCGTGACATTCATTTTTGTTGGAATTGCTGGTTAAATTGTACGTCTATATTCTGAGGAGGAGCAGTATGAGGCCCTTTAGCTTGTGTTTATCTAAAGCATGCAATGTCCTGGTTGCACCAAACAACAGATAAGACAATATGGAACAGAGGAGGAGGACAGGGACGTATCTATGTCTGTGTTTGTACATCTCTGTCAGCATATTAGTGCTGAGGACAGGGCGTTTTCAATCCAATATGCCAGAGTCAGCTCTCTGCGTTGCATAAGGGATCTTTAGACTTTCCTCCCCCTCTCTGAAACGCCCCGCTCATAAAGAAACACACATCTCTGTTTTATATGATGTCAGAATGATTCGATATATTAATCAAGTAGTGGCTGCGATAATGATAATGAAGCAGGCACAGATAATAAGCCTGGATACTGTACGTCCTGTTTGACCCCACTGGCTGCTGAGCAAAGGTTAGCAGGAGACAACAAACACAAACACCTCCTGTAGCTCAGTATACTTCCCATTTTCCCCAAGAAGAGATGAAAACCAACATAGAGGAGACCAGGGTCAACTCCGACACTAAGCTAATGATAAACCACAGGAAACTGGCTTTCAATTGAACTTCTTCACAGACCGAAAGCAGCGCGGATGTAGGCCACGGGTTAGCTTCCACTAAAAGAGCCAAGAGCAAAGTTTGAGGTTCTCCTCCTACCTCCTATCAGATTACACAGACGTTCTTTATAATGAGAGAACCCTGGAGGCATGGAGAGACACAAACACAACAACTGTGGGTTAAGAATCACACAGAGCTTCTCATTTATTCTTTCAGGGCTGATTTGGACCCTGACGCTGACCTATTGTCCGACCTCTGTGACCCTCAGCGCCACCGGGACAAAGCAGAGCGAGGTGAAAGTGAACAATACCACTATTAACTGTGGAAACATCCTATTACAGCTCATAACAATCACCTGTTTCTGAACTCAGAGGCCCAACCTTTTCACTACGCACAATGAATACAGTTTGCTGCAAGCATGCATAACACGCCACAGGCCACACACACACGTTTGACCTCTTTACACTACAGCAGCAAAACTGACAAGTCAATGTTTAGTTTACACAACAATAGAACTGAGTAAACATGCTAATTATCCTTATTTGAAAATGTAATTTGCCAGATTACTTCCCAAACGTTTGAACTGATAGGTATAGAAAGTGGCTTGTTAATAACAACCATAAAGCGTGTTGTTGTCTTATCTTGTTTCCTCAGGAACTGTAACTTGCTGTACAACATGTGCTGATAAGAATGACAAGATAAACATGTGCTAGACCAAACGTGACTTACTGGAGCATGAATAAGGATATTAATGAATAATAATCTGGTAAAATACATCTGAGACATAAATAAAACAAATAAAGGCACCACTTTCTAACAAGGTATACATCACTATAAGACTTCATATGTTGTGCCTAATGGCTGTATTAATGGATGATAAAGTGTTTGTTAATCATTTAGATTTAGGCAATAAGCATCAATAAAAACTACTTTAAGGGTGGCAGATTGTGCCAGATGCTTAAACAGCGTCTGTGGTGTGATAAGGTTAATTAAACATTGTAAAGTGAAGCGTGGTTCCTTCAACAAAAAAAAAACAACACAATTTTTCAGAGTTTTTTCTTTTAAATTTGAGTTTTTTTCTCATGAATTTCTGAATTTTTTAATGTAAATTTACCACTTTATTCTCAGAAAACATTCACTTTTTTTTCTAATAAATTTACCACTTCAATCACAGAGAATAATAAAATAAGTTTTTTTCTTCTAAATTTGAGTTTATTAAATTTACCATTTTAATCTTAGAGAATATTCAATTTTATTTATCGTAAATTTGTGACTTTTTTTTCTCGTGAATTAGATTTTCTCTTGTAAATTTACCACTTTAATCTCAGAGAATATCCACGTTTTTTTCTTGGAAATTTACGACATTGATCTCAGAGATTACCCTTATCTGCTGCTTGCTCTCTTCACCCAGTTTACTGTGGGCGGCAGCATGATGCCCAAAGGGTCCAGCAGAGCTACATGGTGACCCCGTACCTACAGTATATTATCCCATGCAAGGCTGAGTATGGGTGGGTCGATGGACGTAAATAAAAGAAGTGGGAGGCTGATGGTGGAGGGGATATCACTCAAGATAAGTACGTGGGAATTGATGGGTGTGTCAGGTGGATAAAGAAAGTAAAAGAAGACGTGAAAACAGCAGAGTAGAAAGAAAAAGAAACTGAAAGTTTATGTATAAAATGAAACGGCAAAGAAAAAGTGGGACAAACCAAAGAGATCAAGTGTTTAAGGACAAAAGCGATCCAAAAACAGCATGACAGGAGGTGGGAAGGACGGACAGGGACAAACATGATGTAAGCAGGTTTATATTTCTCACCAACGTTCTGGAAACCAACGGTACACGGGGAATCGTCAAAGTCGACACAGCTGATCTCCAGGGGGTCCAACTTGGCTATGTGATGCCCTCGTACCTACAAACAGAGCAACACAGCTCAGTGAATATGTGTTTCACAAGGTCAGTCTTTGACTACACATTTGTGCAGATTAGTGTCTGTCTGTCTTTTGTAAACTGCTGACCACTTCCTAGAAGATTTCCTAACATATGTCCACACATGTTAGCAGAATCCTATAGACACAGATATAGGTCAGAGTCCAATGTCCATTTAACAGGCCATTAACTCATTAAACAAACTGATGTGTTGTACTTGGGTTATTTTCATTTATGTATACTTCTTTATTATCATTATTATTATTTATTTATCATTTTTAAATTTTAAATTTATTAAAATGTATATTTTTTTCTTATTATTTTTTTCTTATTAGTATTACTATTATTAGTAATACTAATAATTGTCACAAAGATGAATTCATTTACATGTCAAAGTAAGGTTTTTTGCAAACTTCATTATGGTTCTCTGTCTGAGTGATTGCTCATGATACAATTTTATTATTAGACTGTTTATTATTTAAATAAGGGCATTTAACTTTTGGATCCCCTATAATGTCACCTAACCTGAATTTAATAGAATATTTGCTAAATAAACACACAAAAAGGTTGAAAACGCCAGTCTGTACGTCTGTAATTTGATAATGTGTACAACACTTTCTTCTCTAACAAATGAAGCCTAAAAAATGAGCCGTGGGTTTTGTAAAATCCATCTGTGTTTTTAGTTTACCTGGTAGGCTCGTATGAGTGACTGTACAGCTAGATGGTCCTCCACCAGCTTCTCCACATTGGACTGAGCGCCCACCAGAGCCTGGATACTGGTCAGTCCCTGAGAAGACCCACTGAGGGGCGGAGGGCTCTGGTAGGCCGCACCAGGCGGAGCTCCAGCGTTAGCGTTACGGAAAAACGTATCCCAGGACTGCAGGGAGAAACAGGAGACAGAACGAAAGGAAGCAAGTTACTCAACACGTTTAAACAAATATTATAATTTGTCATATACTTCTTCAGTGTGTCTCGTTTGCATACTGGTTTTTGCAAATGTATTATTAATCCCTGATGATCTGCCTCAAGTTTCTCGCTAAAAACTACATTTTACAAGATTGCATTTAAACACATCTAGGGGTGGGAATACCAGAATCGATATATTTGCTTCAATTGAGTCTACACAGAGGTAGAAGGAAGTACCGCTTTTATTGTTGTAGTGTGAGTAACGTGAGAACGTGAGAGTAACGTTTGAGATCAGTGTAAACAAAGCTTCTTCACCTCTGCCTCTGTTGTGGATATCAGCTTACAGGTAGAGAGTGACATAACATTTTTACTACGACAACTCTCGGCAGCACAATAACACAGCTCATTACCAACAGACGATGACGGCATGGTGTCTATTTTAAAAACCCACACATAACATAGACAGTCTTTCAGTCTGGCATCAATAACAACATCCCAACCTTCCATCTTTCACACACTGATTGAATATATTTATGACGGCTCTACAACGTGAAAGCCTGTCTTTGTGTTTATCAGTTTATTGATTGTAAATCTGTTCTGTTCTGTAGTTTAAAGGTCTAGATAAGCTTGGCGGCAACTTGGCCTTTACTCAGCCTTTCTAGTAATTGGAAGATTTGTTTGTAAATGCTGGTCTCATATATATGAGGTTGAATTCAAAAGAGCTATTCAGTGATGTTTTAACCTGTCTAAAGAAACTATACAGGTATGTATGAGGTGATTTCTGACTTCATTTGACCTGATTTGTTCCCTTTATAGCACTTACAGTAGTGAATTTGTGCTATGAAGTCTTATTAGTATAGAAGCAATGGTAGCACTGGGTTAAAGGGCGGGTCCATCTACGTTCTTTTCCATATATCCGTTAGCAAAAAGCAGAGACGTAGGTCTGTAAGTAAGATAATCATGAAGCATGAAGCTAATCAATATGCATAATGTGAACGTTAGCACTAGCTGAGTCAACGTTAGCTGTGCTAAGTTTGGAAATAACTGAAAGGGTTAGTGCGGACGTTTTGAAGTGGGGTTGTATGTAACACTCAGGGCTCCAGAGTGCAACCAGAAATCTGTCGAGTGTGACTAAATATTTTCATTGGTTGCACCGGTGCACCTAACATTTACTAGGTCTGTCTGTGTCTGTGTGAGTGTTTGTGCGAAACAGCGCAATGTACTCCTCCATGATCAACATCCCAACTATAAAACCAACCGGTAATTCAAAATGAAGAGAACTATTTATTGTTTTTACGTCAATAAAAAATGCTGCGCTACCCGTTACACCTGTCCCCGACCCTGAACGGCCCAGACCTGATATCACCTGCAGAGCACCGCTCCACCACCTGTCTGTCCCTGTAAGATGCCTAAACCTGAACACGGCGCTGGATTCATTTCACAAGTGAGGAGAGCAAAAAGTGTGAAAGTACTGCAGTTTTGGAAAATCACATGTTTACTTTGTTTACGTTTTTTTAAAAGTACCTCAATTTCACTACTGCTGAAGTTCTTCTGTTTTTGGTTGCATTTCCCCAATTCTTGGGCATGGCAAAACACCTGCCCTTATATGGTGTTTATGGGTTAAACAATCATCCACGCCCCTCTAATTTATGACCAAGTGGGACTAATCATTCAGCACACCTGGGTGAGAGCAGATTTGGACGGTTAAGGACGTTTGGTGCATCTGTTGTTGACTTCTCTTATTTTTGAAACTTAAGAGAACGTCGCTGCATGAGGCCCGATATGTTTATTTTTGTAGTTCGGGTAAACTGACCCTTGAACATTTGGCGTGTCGAGGAATTGCTTTCACTTTATATCGTCAACATGTGCTTTCAGGCAGCAGTCAGTTTGGCCGCTTAGATGCTAATGAGGTTTCTTGCTCTTGGCAATTTGGTTAACTTGATATACTACTTTGTCATATTTTAACATTTTGAATGACAATACAACAAGTTAAACTACTTCTTGTCCTTTGCTCAACAACTTTAAAAGTGTAATAACTGGTGTTTGTTCCTCCCTCTGCTGTGCTGTCTGTCTGTCATTCACTTTTTGTTCTGCGGCATGCTGCTGTGGTGCTCTGCTATTCAAACAGGCATAAGTAAACACACAGAGTATCGGTACTGTCTGTTTCTACCTTTACCCTACTACATTTTGGACAGGTAACTGTTGAGAAATTGTATTTTATCTTTTCAGGCCCCTCAGGAAGAAAGCAAAGGGGCATTCAGAGTGACAGGACAGGTTTGGATATCACATTCATGGTGAATTGTGTGGAGTAGCACTGACTCTGTTTGGCATATGTGTGTGTGAGCATGGCCGCTGAAGGCAAGTTCAAGTTTTCAAGCATAAATAAAGCAGGTGTGACATCAAACACAAGACAAAAGATGTACAGTACCTTGTGCACATTCCTGGGATTCTCCAGCCATGCATAGTACATCTCCTCCACATAGTTCGAGCTGGTGCCATTAAGAAAGGGCTCAGCAGCCACAGATGTGTTCAGGCGCCTCGCCAGCTTAAACGTCCTTAAGCCCCTGTCCGTCGCCAGCAGTCTGGGCTGCGACAGGCTCTGGGCCGTCTGTGCAGCCGTTAAAGGCCGAAGCCTCGCAACTGTAGTCCTTAATCGGTGCATGGCTGCAGATCAGCCACAGATCCTCTCTCCCCGTCCCTTTCCGGAGGAGGAATACAGCAGCACTGTCCTGAACAAGGAGACCCTCCAGGCTCCTCTAGCTGCTCCTCTTGTTCCTCCTCTTTGGGGCTGGCTTCTCCACAGCTCCTTCTCCTCAGGCGATCGTCCACCAGATCCTGCTGAGCAGAAAGGCAAATATTGTTCTTCAAAAACACTCATCTTGTGCAACTCGTGAGCAAAGGACCAAATCTTATCCTTTTTGTTATTGTCAACAAATACCACGGTAAAACCAACGAGGTGGTAGTCTGTCCATCAATACTTCTGCCTTCCCTAAACTCTCTGTGGCGCCCAGACCATTGATTCCCGCTGAAGCCATAAATATCTAAAAACAGGTCACAAATATATACTTTCATATTAGTAAAAGTCTCAGTAATTTCCTCAAACAGCTGGGGCATTATAGTTTTTAGCAAATGTTATGAAGTAGTGGCTTGTTGTGGACTATTTTCAGTGGTGGGTGGCAGGACTGGGGTCAAAATAAACTGTTTGTACAACAGTGTGACTCACTGATTGAATAGTTTAACTTTCAACTTATCTGTGGTTTCAGTCTTAGTCAACGAAGATTTCTTTAGTACATTAGTCATATTTTATGCTTTTTTCATGCTGAATGACTCATTTCCAAGAAACTTATGAGCACATCTCTGGTAAACACCAGATTTAAAGTGGTGCTTTTGTGTGATTCTTTGTGGAGAAACTCAGTTTCACAGTGGATTATACAACTAATCGATTAGTCAATAATATCGTATGAGTGTTAGTCGACAGTCCTATTTATTGTCACTGTCATGTGCACAACAATTACAGAGAAGCAGTTGTTGGCAATGACAATCTTAGAGCTCAGTCTCCAACCAATGCTCATTAAATACGTCTAAAAAGCAAATCACGCAAGTAAAGTAATAATGCATCCTTATTCTTGTATTGATGGAAAATGAAACTGCTGTAACTTTATCTCAGTTGTAAATCTCAGTACAGTACAGAAGTTACTGTAAATGCTAAATATAGGATAAGCTAATGTTAGACCACCAACCATAAAATGTGGGTACAGTACACCCTGAACATGACCCAACCCCTCAAACACACACATAAAGTAGTTCCCTGGGGACATACCTCAACCCTTAAACTTAACTTTAACTTATGAGTGTTGAATTTAACCTTAAAAATAAATAAATAAATAAACAGATAGCAAAAAGAGCAAAAATACCAACAGTTATATTGATAGGTGAGAAGGTACGTAGAAGAAGGTACATAGGTATATATAATAATAATGTTTGTGAGGAGTTGAGAGGCAACATGAGAAAGAAATAATAACAAAAAATTAAAATTAAAAATTAAAAAATAAATAAATAATAATAATAATAATAATAATAATAATAAATAATAATAATAATAATAATACAAAATTTAATTAAAATAAAATAATAATAATAATAATAATAATATAAATTGAATGATTTAGCTGTTAATTTTGCATTTTGTCCCCACAACAGCTGTATATTGTCCTCACAACATCAGTAATATCACTCACACACAAACACCAACCGCTCCGCGCTCGAGCGCACTCAAACTGTTTGTAGCGTCTCGTGCAGGACTCTCACACACACGGTCAGTTAACGTAACGTTTCTCTCCGTTACACCGCTCAGATCTAACTTTATGTTTAATGTTTAGAGTTCGTTACCTGTGTTTAACCTCCTGTTTCTCCGGTGTGTTCCTCCGGTGTCCCGGTGTAGTGAGCGAGGAGGAGAGCGTGCTGGTCTGTGTCCGGAGCGCGAGCAGGATGAGGTGGTGTAAACTGAGTCGCGCGCTCCGAGCACTGTCTAATCACTCTGGTGCTGATCATCATCTGCGTCACACATCGCCTGTGACGTCAGCTCACAACTAGTACAGGTTGGGTCAGAAAACACAAAAAAATAATACAAAAAACTGTGAAACTGTGTATTAAAATACATAACTTTTTAAAAAATTACACTTTATTAAAAAAAAATGTTTTATAATACATTTATAAATAATAATTTAATAATTTATGTATAAATGTTATAGTTTTAGTATAGTTTATTATAGTTGTGTATATATATATATATATATATATAGTTATTATAATTAATTCCAAGCAGAGATAAGTTAATTTGTAAGTGTTTAAGTATTTAATCAAGAACTATAACTGCTATATAAAAATGTATTAATGATTGACAACATAATACAGTTGTAAAAAAATGTATGACTTAATATTTTATATTGTATTTATTTATTAAATACAGTTTAGTACATATTATTACGATGATGATGATTATGATGATGATGATGATTATGATTATGATTATTATTATTATTAATAATAATAATAATAATACAAATAATAATTTTATTATACAAATATATATTAATGCAAATTATAATTTATAAAAAATAATAGAAATGTATATAAACGGTTTAAAACTGTGCATTATTGATAATATTATAAATTTTTTACATTTAAATTATTTTCATCATAAAGTATTTATTTATTCATAAACAGTTTATTCTCTGATCTCCATGACAACAAGTAAAAGTGGTATAATTTTCCTCTGAAGTAGCCTAAAAGTGTCATAAGTAACAATATGGAATATATAGTGCCTCTCAATAACTCAGTGTTCTGCAGTCATATATAATGAGTGCATTGTATTTTGATGAGGAGAAACTGCTGTAGCTCCACGTCCTGCAGGCTCTTACTGTCATGTTAACGTGTGTTAATGTAATGAGCGTTTGGGCAACAAAACTCTGCTGGTGATGCTAATGAAGTTTTTGTTATACTAAAGACAGACCAACCGACAGGAGACAGGAGCTTCATTAACATCATCAGTCATATTCATAGTGACCTCTTTGACCTTTGACCTTTGAGTTTACATCTCTGAGCAGCAGCAGCTGGGCGTGGAGGCAGCATTCACATCCTTTACTTAAAGGAAAGTAGCAATAACATCATAAAAAATAATACTTGTTTGTACAAGAAAAAGTCCTGCTCTTCAAATAAGTGAAAGTACAGCCGGTCAGCAAATATTAGGCTTAAAGATTCCCTCCTGAGGGGTTTTCTGGTAAACAAACAAACGTTATGTTCAGTGTTTCTCACCACGGAGTTTCCCCTGCAGGTCTGACAAACATGTTGACGTGATTTTCTTCCTCATTCTCTGTTCACATCCATGTTTACTCTGTTTACGTCCATGTTTACTCTGGTTACGTCCATGTTTACTCTGTTTACGTCCATGTTTACTCTGGTTACGTCCATGTTTACTCTGTTTACGTCCATGTTTACTCTGGTTACGTCCATGTTTACTCTGGTTACGTCCATGTTTACTCTGTTTACGTCCATGTTTACTCTGGTTACGTCCATGTTTACTCTGGTTACGTCCATGTTTACTCTGTTTACGTCCATGTTTACTCTGGTTACGTCCATGTTTACTCTGTTTACGTCCATGTTTACTCTGGTTACGTCCATGTTTACTCTGGTTACGTCCATGTTTACTCTGGTTACGTCCATGTTTACTCTGGTTACGTCCATGTTTACTCTGTTTACGTCCATGTTTACTCTGTTTACGTCCATGTTTACTCTGTTTACGTCCATGTTTACTCTGTTTACGTCCATGTTTACTCTGTTTACGTCCATGTTTACTCTGGTTACGTCCATGTTTACTCTGTTCACGTCCATGTTTACTCTGTTTACGTCCATGTTTACTCTGTTCACGTCCATGTTTACTCTGGTTACGTCCATGTTTACTCTGTTTACGTCCATGTTTACTCTGGTTACGTCCATGTTTACTCTGGTTACGTCCATGTTTACTCTGTTTACGTCCATGTTTACTCTGGTTACGTCCATGTTTACTCTGTTTACGTCCATGTTTACTCTGGTTACGTCCATGTTTACTCTGGTTACGTCCATGTTTACTCTGGTTACGTCCATGTTTACTCTGTTTACGTCCATGTTTACTCTGTTTACGTCCATGTTTACTCTGTTTACGTCCATGTTTACTCTGTTTACGTCCATGTTTACTCTGGTTACGTCCATGTTTACTCTGTTCACATCCATGTTTACTCTGGTTACGTCCATGTTTACTCTGTTTACGTCCATGTTTACTCTGTTTACGTCCATGTTTACTCTGGTTACGTCCATGTTTACTCTGTTTACGTCCATGTTTACTCTGTTTACGTCCATGTTTACTCTGGTTACGTCCATGTTTACTCTGTTTACGTCCATGTTTACTCTGGTTACGTCCATGTTTACTCTGTTTACGTCCATGTTTACTCTGTTTACGTCCATGTTTACTCTGTTTACGTCCATGTTTACTCTGTTCACGTCCATGTTTACTCTGTTCACGTCCATGTTTACTCTGTTTACGTCCATGTTTACTCTGTTTACGTCCATGTTTACTCTGTTTACGTCCATGTTTACTCTGTTTACGTCCATGTTTACTCTGGTTACGTCCATGTTTACTCTGTTTACGTCCATGTTTACTCTGGTTACGTCCATGTTTACTCTGTTTACGTCCATGTTTACTCTGTTTACGTCCATGTTTACTCTGTTTACGTCCATGTTTACTCTGTTCACGTCCATGTTTACTCTGTTTACGTCCATGTTTACTCTGGTTACGTCCATGTTTATTTGCTTGCAGCAGTTCTTCTTCTTCTTTTTCTTCTTTTTCTTGGTGCCATATGCAATAATGAGAAGTACTGATATATAAATATATATATATATATATATGGTATATAAAAAATATTATTGATTCACACCATAATACTGTTATTATTATACAACTTAATATTCTATAATATATAATATTAAATAGGGTTTAGCACTTTTTTAGTACTATTATGATTATGATGATGATTATCATTATTATATATATATATATATAAAAAATATTATTGATTCACACCATAATACTGTTATTATTATACAACTTAATATTTTATATTGTATACAAATATATAATATTAAATAAGTTGTAGTACTTTTTTAGTACTATTATGATTATGATTATTATTATCATTATAATATATATACTGTACGTATATATATGTATATTTTTAGTAATTCTCATTATTACATACTACATCCTGTTTATACCTCTGTATATATATTTTTAGTACTTAATACTACACTAATTGCGTTTACATTATATTAACTTATGTTTATATTTACTTTAACTGCACTATTTTATGCTTTAGATTATCATTTTGCTTTTACACTTACTTGTGTGATTTACCCTTTCTATATATATATATATACACACATATTATTTAAGGTTTTCACTGCCAATGACTGCTTTGCTGGAATTGAAAAATGACTAATAAAGAACCTTGAACCTTGAGATAGTTTCACTATAACTGATCTCCTGGACTTCCGTTTAGGTAAAACATGATTTGTTATTATCTGTTGTACTTTTACAGCAGCAGGTACATTTATACGTTCTGGTTCAGTGCCAGATGTACTTGTATATTCATGGTACTTGCCCAGAACAGAACAGAGCAATAACTCCAACCTTTGTCCTGAGACGAGCAAGTTAATGAACGTCCCATCCTGACAATCTAAACATCACTATTACCTTTATTATTATTACCTTAAACACCTTTATTGATCCCTGAGCGGTGTCTCCTCCCTCAGGTTGACCTTTGCCCTCTGCTTCATACTTCCAGCTAACTGATTGATTACAGTAATTAACCAATGAGATCATCGTGTTCTGTGTGCGTTGAGTCGAGATAAGAGAGAGAGAGAGAGAGAGGAGTGATGCGCTCTCTGCATTGTCATTTTATTGGTTCACACACTGATTACATCTGAGCACAGTTTAATATTGATAAGACTCGGAATGCACATCATCGTTATCGGTATAATAAAATTTAAAAAAAGAGAAAGCTTTGTTTAACACACAGCAGCGTTCGGTTACTGTCACACAGTCGTCTCCTGATCGTCAAGGAACATAAACCGTACGAGGCTCTTCTGAAGCAGAGTTTAAGTTGTATTACACCTGGCCATATACTAATAAATACTAATAAATGGAGTAAGGATTGTTTGCAGAAGAGGATATGACCTTAAAGTGAGCAGTAATCCCATTAAAGCACTGTTACTATCAGGGTTTAGACTGGACAGGAAGGCCCTATATGGGAGTTTCATGGTACAATTGGTGACAAAATACACCAAAAACATCCTGCAGACTCGGGTTAGTTAATGCGACTAAAACACAGGATCCATTGTGAGTTAGATTTACAGTATTTCACGTTAGTTTGGCTCAGTTTTAATGTATAAACTGACTCGTTAAACTATTACATTTAACCACAAAATGCACAAAATCACATGTCCACTCCTCAGAATACAAAGATTCAAAGATTATAACTTCTTTTTTTTTTAATTTTCAAAACATTTAATTACTAATGTTAGCCCAAAGGTTTTAATATAACAATAAATAATAATAAATTACATTTATATAGCACACTTTAAAATACAGCGAAATCTCAAGGTGCTTCACACAAAGGGTAAAACAATTTTATTTAGTACGTTTTATTTTGAATTATTAGTTTATTTAACTGTTTATTATGATTACTGTTATTATTAATTTATCTTTATATTTTATTGTTGGACATTTTTATTCTATTTCATCCTCTGTACTTTTATTTGCTTGATTTTGTTTACTGTAATAAAAGTTTTGCACATTGAAAATTGAGCCAAAACAATCGTAAATAAATCCTGTAAATGTTGTTTGACGTCAAACTGACTGTCTGTGTTAGTTTGTCTTCGTCTTCTCTCACTCTGATCAGATCAGATTAGTATTATGAATCCTGTATTGACGACAGATTTACAGTAATCCTCTGTTGTTAGACGTTGGCGCCCTCTTGGGGAGAGCTCGGTGCATTATCACGACTGAATAAATAATTAGGTAACACTTCATAATAGCCATCATCAATAAATGATAAATTGATTGTTAATTAAAGTGAGTTAATAGTTATTTTACTGTTAAACAATGACATAATAATAATGCTATAATTTATGTTATTTAATCACGAGTTTGTGTAATATGAAATAATTATAAATTCTATATTGTATCATTGCTGATAAGAGACGATAACAATTTATTATCAGTTTATTATACTATATTGATTATTTGTTTTATTTCACGAAAATTCACGAAAAAGCTGCATTTTAAAAAGCAGTGAATAATCTAAATTAAGACCCTGATGTGAAATCTGAATAGAGACGTTTTCCTCAGTCTGGTCTGCTCTAAAAAATACATTTTCTTTTATCTTTGATGCAGTAAAGAGCCGTTTTAAAACTGATCTGGATCCAGCAATTTCTTTAAAAGGCATATTCTGTCATGATCCTCACCAGTATCCTCATATACTAAACTATCATATCAACACAAAAATAGTTTATGCACTTACAAAGCCCAGAAAAGAGGCAATAGATTAAAGCTCACCAGCAGTTCAGTCCAAAAAAGAAAAGAGAGAAATCAACAAAATGCACGATAACACCCAACTCACCAAGGTTATTAACTTGGAATATCATGCAATTAAATACCATCTACAGCATAATTGTAGTCAAGTCACCACGATGAAACTGTAAATTTACATAAATATTATAATTTCAACCATTGTCATAATTTCAGTAGTTAGCTTGCAATAATCAACAGTAACGTGTTAGCATGCTGCACGGTAGTTCACTGTCTCACAGAGCGGCTGGAGGGTCCGGTCGGCACACGGAGGCGTCGGTTCAGGGTCAACTACACTCCAGACAAAAGAAATAAAAGCTCCATTGAATAACCAAACAAAAAAGGTATGATTAAATACACCCACCGGTCTCCCTCTCTGTGAGACACGTGTTTGTTCATTTCACACAGGCAGCCTTTAATCGTGCAGAAAAACAGCCACTGGTAATAAGAACACAGGTAGGAGTCATGCTCGTCATAAAAAAAACAAGAAGAAAAGGTTGAAAATGACTAATAAATATACTGTACATCTGAAAGAGCACAACGACAGACTGCAGCCATAATAATACTAGAAGTTAAGTAACAATGATTTCATGTTTGAAGGAGAAGGAGAAGGGTGAATCTTCAACAGGAGAGGAGGAGGACAGGTGTTGTCCAGCTGCTGCAGCGACGAACTGAAGACAAAGACGCAGGCGAAAGAGTTCTTTTGGCTGATGTGCCCTCTGCTGTGGTGGTAGGTTTAATGATGGGACTGTTTGATGTTGGTGTAGTAGAGAGGCGGAGAGAGAAGAGCGAGGTGGGTGTGCAGAATGCCGGACGACGACGACGACCACCATCCCCAAAAATCAGACTCTTCAGACTCCTTAAAGCCGCCCTCCGTCTCCGTCTCCGTCTCCATCCACCTGCACCTCTCTCTCAGATTATCCACTTATTCCTTCTCTGCTCCTCTCGGCCTCCTCATCAGGATCATGTACCTGGAAAGAACGGAGATAAACAGTTAAGATTATCTGCAAACAATCAGTTTAACGTGATTAATCACAAATTAAATCACATTTTTTATCTGTTCTAAATGTACCTTAAAGGGAGATTTGTCAAGTATTTAATCCTCTTATCAACATGGGAGTGGACAAATATGCTGCTTTATGCAAATACATGTATATATTTATTATTGTAAATCAATTAACAACACAAATCAATGACAGATATTGATCCAGAAACCCTCACAGGTACTGCATTTAGCATTAAACAATATGCTCAAATCATAACATGTCAAACTGCAGCCCAACAGGCAACAACAGCTGTCAGTGTGTCAGTGTGCTGACTTGACTATGACTTGCCCCAAACTGCATGTGATGATCATAAAGTGGGCATGTCTGTAAAGGGGAGATTCGTGGGTACCCAGAGAACCCATTTACATTCACACATCTGGAGGTCAGAGGTCAAGGGACCCCTTTGAAAATGGACATGACAGTTTTTCCACGCCAAAATTTAGTGTTAAGTTTGGAGCGTTATTTAACCTCCTTCATGATGAGCTAGTATGACATGGTTGGTACCGATGGATTCATCAGGTTTTATAGTTTCATATATGAGGATCTTCACTTTATTATTATCTATAACATAGATAATAAAGCGTTAACTTTGACAACCCTACTTGCAACCTTAAAGAGCGCACTGTTAAGGCTTTTACACACCGAGAGCGTGATGAATAAACGGCACCAAAATGCGAAATACTCGCCTAAGAATATTATATGTCTAGGGCTTTTATTGTGAAAGGTAAGAACGGAAGGAGTAGATCTGGTCTGCGCTACACACAAACTGAGCCCGCCACAACCTAAAAATCACAAGTTGCATTAACGCGTTAAAGAAATTAGTGGCGTTAAAACAAATTTGAAAATATTTTTTTGACGCCTGAAGTTGACCTTTAACGTAACAAACGTAAACAAAAGTACATGTTGGACGCCAAGGTAACCAGTAACCAGCACCTCCAAAGCTCAGGAAGTCACTGCACCCCGCCAAGAAATAGTCCGACACATAACCTCCATGAAACCACAACTTGTTGTTTTTAAACCTCCATTTCTGTACGGATTAAACCAACATGTTAATCAGTGAGCTTTAGAGGTGTTGCAGTTCCATTCAGACGGAGCCGGGCTAGCTGTTTCCCTCTGGTTCCAGTCATTATGCTAAGCTACGCTAAGTGTAGTTGTTGTTTAGTACCTCATCACTGCAGCGGAGCGGCAGGAGCTCCTGAGCAGTGGAAGTGGACGTTCTGCCACCGGCTCTCCCTGCGGTGCCATACTCTGGTCTCTTCTGATTGGCTGGAGCGGGGTTGGCCCTGCCCGTCCACAAACTGCGTCAGGCGGATGTAGGCGATGCACGCCGCCTCGTCCCCGATCATGTGCACGTGGGGGTTGAGGATGGTGGTGTGGATGGGTTTGCTGTTCTTGGAGAGGACTGACGGGAGAGAGAGAGAGAGGGAGAATCCAACGTCACCAACGACTCAGTCTGTACGTTATAAATAATAATATAAGAATAACTTGATCTGTCGTCTTACGATTGTCAAAGTAGAATCTGTGGAAGTCCATTCCCTCCACCAGATTACCCAGCCCCTCCGGCTCGAACGAGGTCAGACCGGGGTCGCAGATCTTCCTGTGAAAACATGCAGGATGAGGTCACAACATCTCCTTTAAATATCACGTTTGTATTGAGGTGAATGTGCTCGTATGCATGCCGTTATTTCAGCAACTCTGCAGCAATATTATACAACTGAACAACAGAAAAGAAACTGTACTTTGGCCCCAGTTTGATGACATCATAGTACCATTTTGTGACATTTATTGTAACACGTTCCATCTTATGTGGCTTCCATCAGACACACTTTACCCTCCTACCCCTCCTCTTCCTCACTCAATCTGCCAAAGCATTATTCTTAATTGTGTGGTAGGTATAGAGAGAGAGAAAGAGAGACAGAGAGAGAGACAGAGAGAGAGACAGAGAGAGAGAGAGAGAGAGAGAGACAGAGAGAGAGAGAGAGAGAGAGACAGAGAGAGAGAGAAAGAGAGACAGAGAGAGAGACAGAGAGAGAGACAGAGAGAGAGAGAGAGAGAGAGAGAGAGAGAGAGAGAGAGAGAGAGAGAGAGAGAGGATAGGATAAAACAATGACCGTATTAATCTTTTAATAGAAAGATAAAACACATTTGTATGTCAATCAGATTAACGGCTCTGTGTGGCTGATGATGGAGAGACTTGAGTTCATTTCACAGGATGAAATCAGACGTTTCCAAAGTTTCCTGATGAGAAACACAGAAGAAGAAGAAGAAGAAGATGTGGACTCACGCGTACGCCTCAAAGTCTCCATTGTTGACAGCTTCAATCAGCTGCTCTGTGATCTTTATGATCTCCTGTTTGCGAGCTGCAGAGAAGAAACAATGTGATTGAATCCTGTGTGACAACTGAGCCTCAGAGCTGCTCTCAGAGCTGCTCTAAAATCTAAACTCTAAACTCACCTAAGATCTTGTTACTCATCGTGAGTCCTCCATGCTGCTGCACACAGAAACACTACTTCCATGCAGAAAGTTGTTTCCCTCTCCTACATCTGCACCTTGTTTTAAATAAATGCTGCTCCGTCTAGACGCCGTGTCACTCTCTACCTCCGTCCATCATCCATGGTTGCTCTCGTTCGCATGTGAGGCTGCTTGAGCTCATCACGCTATTCTTGTCCCGGCGCTTTAGATGAGATTTACTGTCCTTCTCCCCTCGCTTCCTCCTGACTCGGAGAGAGAGGCTTAGCTCGCTCAGATTCTCTCTCTCTCTCTCTCTCTCTCTCTCTCTCTCTATCAGCCTCTCTCTATCAGCCTCTCTGTGTTTCTGTGTCTCTATCTGTCCTCCACTGTTTCCCTTCCTCTGTCTTCCCCCTCAATGCAACTAAATAAGTCAAACAAAGGCTCCATATTGAGTAAAAGTTGCAGCATCACATTATAAAAAGCCCTCCATTCAATATTTTACTTAAAGGGACTATTTGTAACTTTCAGAATGTCTTGTTAACAGCTTCACCTGTGGCCGTTAAGTCAACTAAAGTCAGCGTCCTGTTGCTGGCGCTTGTGCTCGCTCTACATAGACATGAAGGAGCATCGCTCAACACAGTGAGGAGACACACGTCAGCTAAAAGCACAATATCACTCTATATTTCAGCTGGTGAAGGCAGGCAGGCAGAGGAGCAGTGACTCCGGCCACACGCGAGCGCACATGGGATCCCGACCCGGTACATTTATACGCTTAAAAAGTTACAAACAGTCCCTTTAAAGGTACAGTATGTACGATTTGGCGACATCTAGTGGTGTGGTTGCAGATTGCAACCAACTGAGTACACCTCACTTGCCCCCTACATGAGCCAGGAGACTTCGCTGTTCGTGTCCCGTGAGAAACTAAAAGTAACGTCGACTTATGTTGTCACGTGACTCACTTGAGTATTTCCATTTTATGCTACTTTATATTTCTACTCCTCTACATCTCAGAGGGAAATGTTGTACTTTTTACTGCTTTTGCAGATTCAGATTATTAATACAGATTATAATCAACAAAAGATTAGGATGTATTATTGTGGATAAAATCTTTATTGATCTTTATTCATCCCATTTATCTGTCAGTATATATAGTGGAAAAAGTGTCCCCAACTTTAAAGTGATGAATACATTAATGCATCAATAATTAGAATCCAATAATATAATATGTATTATTCTGCATAATGACTACTTTTACCTGTAGTACTTTAAGTATATTCTAATACTTAATAATCTATTCCCCTTGTTTAAAGTCGATGTAAGTGCTTTATTTGAGCTGGTTTTAGTCTCTTCGTTGTGTGTTTGAGCAGCGGTCTCCTCGGTGAAAGTCCTGTTTGTTTGACCGATAAACCTCCCGCCAACACATGGTGCAGTTTCTCAATTGTTATACTGTTATTATACCACATAACTTTAAATAACGGTCGACCGATATACTACGTCACTTGTTCCGATTGAGTGTAAGAAACGTACGATGAATAAATGTCCAATGACCAAATCCTACTCATTGTAACTTTAAGTAAAAGTACAAAAGTATTAGTAAAATATACTTAAAGTAGGCTTTTTACTTTTGTAATAACTTTAATGTTGCAGCTGGTAAAAGCGGGGCTAATTTGAACTACTATATATATTGCTTTAATAATACATCATCATTTATTAGCTGACTTATATTTGGTTTTAATAATCTGAATCTGCAAATGAACTATAATAATCAATGTGGTGTAATCTACCTTTCACATCTTCATCCTCGATAGTGGTGTTGCTGCTGTCAGATGATTCCTGCAAAGACAAAAAAATTTAATTACCAAAGAAATTAAAACGTGCACACACCCACAAGCGCTATTACACACACACACACACACACACACATGCATGCACATACGACACTCAAGTTTCTGCCACTGAATCTACAACATGAGTCACTCTCAACACCACGACTTTGCCAAAAATACAGCACAGATACACAGCTGTACGTGTGACTCAGCGTGTGACACTGCTGCCTCGCTGCTGCTGACCGACACACACGACTGTACGGCACACACCACGCTTTATAGCCGCTGTTACACACAGTCTGAACGGCGGGATGACGAAGGTTTAATCTGCTGACACACACAGCAGCACTGAGCTCCATCTCTCTGAACACAGAGGGGCAGTATAAGACAACCAAACACCTCCACAGGATCCAGAAGCTCACCCTCACTCATGCACAAATATATAGATATACAAGTACACAGAGATATAGAACCAAATACACTGCTGCTTTCTCCCCAAATACAGCTTTACCCTTCACAGAAACGGAGTGAAGACGAGGATGAGAAATGGGAAAATAAAGGAGAAGAAGTGAAGCGATGGAGGGAGTGGAGGAGGATGTACCTTGGTCCCATCTAGTGGATTATGGATAACAGTAATCTGAGGCTCCTGGAGAGAAAATGGGAGGAGAAATGAATGCAGATAAAGAGAAAGGGATGTTTTATGATGACAACATGAGAGGTTGAGAGTCATAAGAGAGCAGGATGTGAGTAATACATGATTAAAGAGTAGAAAGAGTTAATGACGGAGGATGACTAGAAGAGAAATAAAACCAGCAATGCTAATGATTCATCAACTCTTTCTCACAATATCAGTCACTTTTTATCCCATTTCAGAGGAATTAAATCACATATAAAACTTCATATTACAGGAAGCACTGCACATGTTTTTCTTCCTGTCAACAAATCCCATAAAAAGATCAAAACCAACAGTATTTTGTGTGAATCACAGCCTGATGTCTCTTCTTCCTCTGTGCTCCATTAGCGAACTCGAGGCTTCAAACAGCAGTTCACAAACCAACGGTGACTACATCCACTTCTTATAAACAGTCTGTTGCTTTTGGTCTTTTCATGGGATTTTTTGACAATAAGAAAAATATAGAAGAACACAAAAAGCTCCTTTATCCTTTAACTACAATATATAAATCATATAGAATCACTGTTATGTCAATATGAAACCTAGAAAGTGTCCGTAATCATGAAAAATAAAAGACACAAACATGTTAACTTCATACAGTCTACAAATACTACACTGTGCAATATACTGTATATCTCTCTTACACGTAAAGGAACACTGCAGTTTATCACAAACATTCAACATCAACACATCTGGAGATATGTGGGATTACCTGGACAGGAAGGAACTAAAGCTGTCAGACAAATATATAAAAAGTACAATATGTCTCTCTGTGATGTCGTGAAGTAGAAGTACAAGTACCTTCAATTTGTACTTAAGCAGTGGTGGAATGTAACTAAGTACATTTACTCAAGTACAGTACTTAAAGGTCCCATATCATGTTCATTTTCAGGTTCATACTTGTATTTTGTGTTTCTATTAGAACATGTTTACATGCTGTAATGTTCAAAAAAAACTTTATTTTCCTCATACTGTCTCATAAAGTGATTAAGCTCCACCACACTGTAAAAAATAAAAGTGTAAAATAACGGAAATCTTCCGGCAGCAGGGGCGCCAGAAAATGTCTGTTAAAAAACGGAAAAATACTGTCCGTTAATTAACATAAATAAACTGTAAAAAATTAGCCTTTATTACTGTAATATTACAAGAAATATTTTACTTTTAACATATATTTATTGTTAGAATAGTCATACACCTTAAATCTAAGACCATTTACATATAAATCATAAATAAAACATGTAATTTTACGTTGCAAAAGCCCAAATTTACATTAACTCAGAAGTTTTTGCAAAATAAATCTGTATATTTACAAGAAATATTTTTAGAATTCCATGAAATCCTTTTCTTCTAACATAAATTAATTGTTAAAATAGAGTCATAAACATCTAAAAAACAGAATAATTATCTTTAAAAATGATCAAGAAAAGCTTAAATACAGATAATTACGATTGTGATTACAAAAAATACTGTAAATCTAAGACCATTTACATAATAAATCACAAATGAAACATGTAATTTTTACATTTCTTTTCTGTCATTTTTAAATACAGAAAAAAATGTAAAATTTATTGAAAAAAAATGTTAAACAAATGTTTTTTTTTACAGTGCACGTGATGAACACATTAATGCATCAATAATTATAATCTAGTAATATAACATGATTCTGACACGGATCATTCTGCCTAATGAGTACTTCTACTTTGGGTACTTTAAATATATTTTATGCTTGTACTTTTAAACTTTTACTTATAACAGAGTATTTTTTATAGTGTAGTATCGCTAATTTTACTTCAGTAAAAGATCAGAATACTTCTCCTACTTAAGTAAATGTACTTAGTTACATGCCACCAATACTCTCCTGGCTCGAGCTCCACACTTAACGTGCAGACATGAGAGTTCATTTAACTCTCTGCAAGAAGGGGAATAAGTGCATTTCCCAAACTGTTAATTAATCAATACCACTGTGATGCAACTACACACATCTCTTTCACACTCTGTGTTTTGGAAGTGTAATGAGCGGACGGACGGACAGACGGACACACAGAGCTGCGTACCAGTGCAGCAGAGGTTGTGTTGCCTTTGGGACTGGTGACTATGCTGTTTCTCGTGCTGTTTGTCTGCGGCTGTGCAGGAAAACACACACAAAGTGCTGCATTAGTGCTCGGCAACAACGGTGAGAGAGGGGCCATCTGCTGGTTGTAAAGTGGGTGGTTACTGTGTAAAAATAACAAAAAACAAGTGTAGAATACAGGTAAAAATAGCAGAAGAGTGCTCCAGAGACAGAAATAGTGAAGTGCACTTCAGTCGGAGAGCAGACGGATCCAAAAACAGGTTTCCCCCCCCAACACTTCTCACTGCAGCGTTTCATTAGATAAAAAGCTTTTCTACGATTCATCACGTCTATATCAGTAAATCAATCCCAGACACAGCTCCATATTTCAGTGTTTCATTCTCATTGACTTTCCCTGGCTCCGGATGCTATTTGGCAGATGGCAAATTAAACCAATGACAGCTGTGCACCTCTGCAAACATCTGTCAGGTATACACAGAAACATCCATTTAGTAAAAACTACATGATGCTCCTCCAGCAGACATTAGCATCGCTTAATGTGTCCCCTCCCTCCACATCTCAGCAGCTTATGAAACAGGACGTTCACGTACGGACGCTATAAACGGCCGACAACATGCTAAATATATATATATACAGACTCACATAATCATCACCAACAACAACTCCTCTTCCTCTACCACAGCATGCACAGACACACAAACGCAGGCACGACGAGGCGGCTTCATGCTGGAAACCAATTAACTCTGTGTGTTTCTGCTGTTCGTTAACGGTGTTGGACTGAAGACAAGAAGAGACAGAAACTAAACTCTGGTCGTTAAAGAGAGAAGACGGAAGAGTGGAGGAGAGAGAAATGTCTTTAGAGATTATGGAAGAAGAGTTGCAAATATGTAGATTGTCATGTAAGCACCCTAAATGCACTGTATTTAGTATTAGATATTGATATTTAGGATCAAACTGACACTTCCAATGATAGAAAACACCTCTAAAGTGAGTCCAGACCTGCTGTCAACACTGAGGACAAATGTGCTGCAGCATTCACACTCAGGTATGAAAACTAATCTGAACTATCCACAAACATTTATCTTAATTATATTAGACAGACATCTGATCAGTGTTTCCCAAAGTCCAAGAGGACGTCCTCAAATGTCTCGTTTTGTCCACAACTCAAAGATATTCAGTTAACCGTCATAGAGGAGGAAAGAAACTAGAAAATATTCACATTTAAAGGGACTATTTGTAACTTTCAGAAATGCTTGTTAACAGCGACACCTGTGGCCGTGAAATCAACGAAAGTCAGCGTCGGGCTCGCGCTCGTGCTCGCTCTCAATAGACATGAAGGAGAATCGCTCAAAACAGTGAGGCGACACACGTCAGCTAAAAGCACAATATCACTCTATATTTCAGCTGCTTGGCAGTAATGTTAGCTGACCAGACCAAGGTCTCTCCATGAACATGATTTAGATCTGATCCTAGTGTTGGCTTTTCCTGCCTCAGCGCAGGCTGATGTAGCGGGGCTCTGCAGCGTGTCTCCCTGTTCTCTCCGCCCGCGGCCGGAGAGAACAGGGAGACACCGGCACCCGGTCGGTAACGAGACGATAACGTGTCTCTCTGCAGAGCTCCTTCACTTCACAAGACACGGGAAACCTCTGTTGGTCTGGAGGAGCTGCAGCAGTTATTTCTGCACAAACGTCCACTGAACATTCACTAGATATTCTCAGAGCTAAACTAACTCTTCTGCAGTGTGGAGTGAGCGCGCGTTCACGTCTAGAGGTGGAGCGAGCTGAGCGAGAACGCGCGCGCTGTCTGAGTGAAGGCGAGCAGGCAGAGGAGGAGAGGCAGCGGCCACACGCGAACACACATATGCGAGCGCGCATGTTTCCCGACCCAGTACATTTATACGCTTAGAAAGTTACAAACAGTCCCTTTAAGAAGCTGGAATCAAAGAATTTAGACTTTTTTTCCCTAAAGAAATGACTCAAACCGATGAACTGATTATCAAAATAGTAGACGATTAATTTAATCGTTGACAACTAATCGATTAATCGTTGCAGTTCTAGAGCTGACGGTCGTGTTTGACTTGTTTTGGGCTGATTATTTTCATTATCATTAATCTGGTGATTATTCAGTGTGTGTTTGAGGCGCTCTTCTTTTGTAAATATGTGAAAAGGAAGCAGGACAAAGCAGTGAATCATGTCTTTATGTTGAACACAGTCTGTCATCGAGGAGGAGGACACTAAGCTGAGAGTCTCAGACACACTGAAGGAGGAGCTTTGAGTTGTGGACGGAGATGTTTTCTGTCCTGGAGGCCGGAAGGTTTCTCTAAAAAGTGTCTTGAAATGAGATCAAAGAGGTTGAACAGCAGAAACCACCCATACTGAGGAAATCATATGAATCTGCGCTGTATGAGTATTTATCTCACATGAGGTGATTTATACTCCTACTAAATAAATTATCTCTGTGTATCAGGAGCACAAAAGACTCAAATACCTTTTTTAAGAGAAGGAACGCGGCGCTCAGAATGAATAACAATGTTTAATTTCACAGGAAACGGAGGCAAGCGCTCGGCTCGCACATCAATTACATCCTCCGTCTGAGGAGCACAGCTCCGTGAGGCTGACATTCATTTTCTGAGTCAGTCTGAGTCACCAAACATCACTTTAGATTAACATACCGAGGTCCTCTCCTCTCGCTCTGAACACCAGCGTTAAACACTCGCCGTTTGGTCAATTTGTCCTCTAACAAGTGTAATTTAACGTGGAGCTGAAGGACTGAACACGTCTGTCAGTTGTGATGGTTCAGGCTGTTCGTAGCTACGCCTACGAAGAGTGATGCACTGTAGTTCATATATATATCCCACGGAATCAATGCATATTTAATCCACGTAATCATGGAGGTCGGGGTGGATGGGTAAGGACTTTCACCAGGAGACAGCTGCTCATACAACATGAAACCACAAGTCAACGCTGGTTTAACTTCCGTACTTCAGTAACGCCACTTACGTAGTTATTCCAACCCAAACAACCATCTTTTCTTAAACCTAAATTTGTCGTTTTATTGCCTAAACCTAAGAAAGTTATTTCTATCAGACTTTGTAGCTGCTAAATCATGAGCATGTATCCATGAGCAAATCCCACGGTCGTTGTTGAGATATCTCTGTCATGTTGTTGTTAGCGACGCTAAAAGGTGTACAAGACTGCATCGGGTGCTTTAGCAGAAATGGACTGGAAACACGCTCAGCACCCAGTAAACACTGGTTTGGTGAGTTGCAGGTCAAAACACGTCTAGATGGGGATGAAAGCGAGCTCAATCTGGTGGAAAAGTGGATGTTTCTTAGACATCTAAGTCACATTTAACTCTTGTTTTAACAGCATGTCAATGAACATGTTTGAACAAGTGGTTATGACCTGCTTCACATTGAACAGATCCACTCATTTAAACACAATGCAGATGATTAAAAAACGCTCACTTTTCGACCAAATTCAGCAACCTAGATGTCGTTTAACCTGCAATGTTTAGTTTTGTTCCTCAGTATCAGGAAATAAATACCTAAAATAAGATAATAAACGTGTTAATTTGGGTCTATTTCTAGTCATGACTCCCATAACAGAGCCAGCAGTCCTCAGATAAAACTGTCACTCCCCTCTAAGGATGATAAAGTTATTATATATTATTATTTTAATTCTCTTTGATTGCCCTGAGCTACTGCACCTGCTGAGAGAGAAGAAAAGAGCACATAGCCAGGAAACGAGAGGAAACTGAGCTGAGAGAGAGAGAGAGAGAGGAAGGAGAGAGAGCGGGTGGCTGTCTGCGCTAATGCAGGACCACTGAAATAGCTGCAGGGTTGTGTGCATTGGTGTGACGTCAGGGTGCAGCAAAGGGGAAGCTGCGATTACATAACGATAGATTAATCATCTGGTGGGAAATAATCTGAGATTAGCATCAGGCCGGCCGAGGAGAGAGGCCAAGGGGTGGAGGGAAGAGGAAGAGGAGAGGAAGATGAGAGGCTGAAGGAGGAAAGAGGAGATGCAGGTTAATGAAAGAGAGTCAGAGTGTCATCAGGAGGAAGAGGAGGAAGAGGAGAGGCAGCCATCGGATGCTTCACCATTAAACACAATCTATACACCTTCAACTGCAAAACGTTCAGAGCTCCCAAAGTCCACAAAAAGACTGTATTGTGTTTTATATTGTGTGTGGGAGTTATTGTCCTGTGCAAAACAGATCCAGATCTTCTGTGCATAAAGTAATTATGTTCTCTTGTTCTAATAAGAGACTGATATTTTGCATATAAAAAAATCATCTTACATGAAGTTATAATCTTATGCCAACAAGATGCGTATCTTCTGCACATCAAATATGATCTTGTATGAACAAGGTTCATATCTTGTGCTCATAAAGTCATTCTCTTGAGCCAGTTAGACCTTTTGCATACAAGTTATTGTCATACTTAAAAAAAGATCCATGTCTTGGCGAACAAAATATGATCTTGCGTAAACAAAATAAATATCTTAGAAGATATAGACCTTGTTTAAATGTCATAATAACTAAAGATATGGATCTTGTTCTTGCATGAACGAGGTACATATCTTGTGCATATTAAATAATTATCATGAGCCAGCCGAACCTTTTGCATACAAGTTATTTTCTTATTTAAAAAAGATCCATATCTTCTGGACACCAAATATTATCTTGCAAACACACTCTGCTCTTAACGGCATCTGCAAGATTTCACAAACCGGAGGAAAACAAGCAGTAAGAGCTGATCTGAGGTCTGCTGTCCAGCTGCCGTCTGTGAGAGCCAGCTGTCAATCACTCTGAACTCCGACCAAACGGTCAAACTAGGCAGCGCTGATCAAATATGAATCAATATTCTGTTACGTTAATGCCTATTTCTCTCCTCAGATGTTCTCACAATCATCTTGTAGTGCACGGTTTAGCGGGAAAATGAGAAGGTTTGTGACGCCGCCGCCAAAAATATACTGCCTACTGCAACTTTAACGTATGCAAAGTACGTTTGCATACGTACTAGCTGCACAAGTTTCGGACAGCTTGCTTCTAAAATATAGCTCAAGATCCACATCTTATGTGCACAAGAGTATATCTACCTTGTGCACAACATACTAACTTTTGTGCACGAGATGCACGTGTTGTTCCTACAAAATAAAACACATATCATCCGCTGGGACTTTAGGAGCTCTGTAAAAAGATCTGAACATAACATTCTGCATCTGAGACTAATTCAACCCGTGACCTTCACAGCAGCAGCGTTCATCGAGCTGCTCATCCAGAGTTTACACGCAGGCTTCACACTGACTCATGCAGGCACACATGCGTAACAACACCACACACACACACATACACACAAACATACATTTGCATCGAATACAGAACACAGAGTGCAACACATTACAGGAGTGAGGAGGAGAGAGGAGTTGACAGAGGTGCACCGACAGCGTCAGTCGCTGCGTCTGAGTGATGAATCAGAGACTTTAATCAGCTCTGATCTGAGAACAGGAAGTAGTATCAGAGGTGAAAGATGTCTGCAGAGGAGTGATCGTTCTCTTTATATACATCCATGGGAGTGATGCACAGAGTCAGCTGATCCAAACGGAGGAAACAGAGCTCCCATTAAACCGGCCAGTTAGAGAGGAGTTACCGCAGGAAGTGAGAGGAGTCAACCTTCAAATTAAAAGTGTTAAATGTCCTCGTTGCATTTGTTAAAAAGTGGACTTGCTCTCCTTGAGTTAGATTTTTATATTGTATTTAACATACTTGTATAATTACAATAACTGTATGACTTCTGTGTGTCTTTGTTTAGTCTCAATTATATTATTATAACACACTTTTATTTCACTTATTTATTTTTCAAACATCGTTGCATCTCAGTCATTTCTACACAATAGATTTGATGTTGTAAACATTATTTAAATAAAGTTTATTTTGAGTCAAACCACAAAGCATAGTCATTACTTTTTTTATTTGTAAAAATGTTTATGAACTGGTTATAATGATCGTATTTGATGATGGTTAAATAAGTGTTGGTACACTTTATGTAAACAAGATTTATTTGTTAAGAAAATAGATTATATTGCAATGTTTAATAACTTGATATTAGTGTCTTTTAACTTGTGTTTTCTTCAGTATTGTCTGACTATTGTTGAAGTTTTATTGTTTATTATTATTATTATTAGTAGGGCTGTCAAAGTTAACGTGATAATAACGCATTAACACAACTTGTGATTTGTTTTGGTTGTAGCGGGTTCAGTTTTAAAGCTAGAGTGAAGATACTGGTATCATATGAAACTATAAAACCTGATGAATCCATCGGTACCAACCATGTCAGACTAGCTGGTCATGAAGGAGGTTAAATAACGCTCCAAACTTACACTACATTTTGGCGAATTTTGGCTTGTCATGTCCATTTTCAAAGGGGTCCCTTGACCTCTGACCTCCAGATATGTGAATGTAAATGGGATCAATGGGTACCAACGAGTCTCCCAATCTTGTTTTGTGTTGTTAATTGATTTCCAATAATAAATATATACATACATTTTGCATAAAGCAGCATATTTGTCCACTCCCATGTTGATAAGAGTATTAAATACTTGACTAATCTCCCTTTAAGGTTCATTTTGAACAGATAAAAAATGTGCAATTAATCGCATATCTTGACAATCACAAGGCGAATGAATAAAATCTCAACAGAAAAGTGCAGGGCAGGAAATGACATTATGTTTCCTCTGTGCCTTTAAGGCCAAAAACAGCACCTTAAATATATATATTAAAGTGAACGCTACAGCAAAGTCAAATCACTTCGAACGCATCTGCAGATGATTGAAATATTTATGTAATAATAAAAGTAGTTGTGAGCGCAGAAGGGCGTCCGAACAGTGGAAGAGCAGGAGAGGATGTAAAGGAGGAAACAAGGCGAATGAAAACAAGGCGGAGGTAAAGAGACGGCTCTATCTTACCTTGACATCAGCCTTCTTGTTGAGGAGACTCTTGGCTGCTGCAGAGAGGCAGAAGGACACACCCTCAGATGGAAGAGTACACATCATACACCTTCAGATGACCACAGCTCTGTAAAACCTGCTCACTCAGACTCAGCTGCAGACGCTCGCTGATGCATGCATGCATTGGCTGTAAAAAGCATTCACCTCTCAGAAGTGAGCATGCAGACCAAACAAACAAGAGTCTCTCCACATGTCCTCCACCCTTAAGGGACGGAAAAAGACCCACACTGGACAGAATTCATCCCTCCCTCTCTCTAAAAATAAAACAAAAACCCTCCCTCCGTCCTGTAAAAAGACATTAAAAACCCAAACGAATAAACATTAAAAAACCTCCATCCAACTGGCACCTAACCCTGATCCATTGCCCAAAAGCATTAGATAAGCAGAGGGCATCAGGCATCATGAGGGGAGGGAAAAAAAAGTCAAACTAATTCTCCATATAATCCGAATACACTCTCACACACAGATGCACGCAGAGCCACAGATAGAGGGGGGGGATTAGGAGTGAAAGCATGCTGGGAATGGAGATGCAGGTATGTGATAATGGGTTTGTTAATCTCAAGAGTCGGCTGGATTAGTTGGAATCACTGCAGGAAATGTAAACACAAAAATAGTCATGCAGAAGCCATAAAGTGCAAAAGTGCATGTTCTGGTGCATTAATGCTGTTCATTAATGATTAAAGAGGAAGCTGCACTGCACAGTTATTGTTTTATTTTTGCATCCTTTTCTGCAAAGCGACATCGAAGCTACCGCACACCAAATTGCACGTCTCCTAATTCCCCCAGAGGGCATGTGACTGTATTGCACAACAGCGAAGCCTGAACTCATGACAGGCGTAGATATGTGAGCAGTAATGCTCTCTGCAGGGCTCCCAGATGAGAGATGACGCTGCTTACCTTGGCAAACATTCGAGAAGCATTAGAGAGGGGAGGAAAAAAAAAGAAAGGTTTAGGAGGAGAGATTAAATCAAGCTGAGGGACGGTGGGAGCGTGTGATGTTGTGACTCTGGGAGGGGGGATTTCCATTTAATCACGTCCGCCACAAGTTCAGTGAGAGGAAAGGATGTGAAGTTTTAAGAGAGGAGAGGTCAGAGATGGAAAAAAATACAAATAAAGCAGAGATGTTGAAATGTACAGAAGAGTATTAGGGCCGGGGATAAGAGGGAAAACATGAGAGGAGGAGGAGGTTTTATTATTTGTATTTCGAGAATAAAGTTTAAATGTTGCGAGTGAGGTTAGAATAAAGTAGAAACGTTAATATTAAAGTTGAAATGTTGAGAATAAAGTTGTAATGTCAAAGGGACTGTTTATAAGAATCAGAAATGTCTTGTTAACAGCGACACCTGTGGCCGTTAAGTCAACTAAGGTCAGCGTCCTGTTGCTGGCGCTTGTGCTCGCTCTACATAGACATGAACGAGCATCGCTCAACACAGTGAGGAGACACACGTCAGCTAAAAGCACAATATCACTCTATATTTCAGCTGCTTGGCAGTAATGTTAGCTGACCAGACGGAGGTCTCTCCATGAATCAATGCTGATCCTAGTGTTGGCTTTTCCTGCCTCAGCCTCCCGACCGCGGCCGGAGGGAACAGGGGAGACGCCGGAGTTTTGGTCGGAGACGATAACGTTTCTCTCTACGGAGCCCCGTCACTTCACAAGACACGGGAAACCTCTGTTGGTCTGGAGGAGCTGCAGCAGTTATTTCTGCACAAACGTCCACTGAACATTCACTAGATATTCTCAGAGCTAAACTAACTCTCCTGTAGTGTGTAGTGTGCGCGTAAGCACATGAGAGGTGGAAAGAAAGAGCGAGAACGAGCGCGGTGAAGTCAAGCAGGTAGAGGAGCAGAGTACAGCAGAGACTCCGGTCCTGGAGACCAAAGCTCCGGTCTCCTCCGCGTCCTCCGACCGCGGCCAACACTGTTTAACAGACGGGCTTCACTAGATACAACCAAGAGGTTTTGGTGCTTCCGTGTAATTTGTGTTGGAGTCTCGTCTGAACAGCGTAGACACACGGGAGCGCGCATGGGACACCGACCAGCAATGATTTATACGTGTAAGAAGTTACAAACAGTCCCTTTAAGAATAAAAGTTGAAATGTTGAGAATAAACAACAAACTTTTGAGAATAAATCAAACTAATGACGTCAGACCATCTGCTGAAACCTCGACTTTATTCTTGAAATGCAAAATAAAACAAATCTTCCTCCTCTATGATTTGTCCTTTCATACCTGACCCTGATACCTTGATACTCTGATACTCTGATACCCTGATGCTCTTATACTCCGATACCCTGATACCCTGATACCCTGATACCCTGGTACCCTGATACCCTTCTGTAGAAACGTGAGTGACGTTAACAGCTGATATGAGTTTACCTTGCTCCACGATGCCGGCGGTGGTTCCAGGCACGTTGCTGACGGAGGCCGGCGCTGTAGTCTGCCGACCCACTGAAACACAGAGAGAGAGGGAGAGTGAGATGGTGATAGTGTTGTTTTCTAAAAGATAAGGCTAACAATACTTTATATTATTCTAATGGTGCGTGTCCACAGGGACCTGATTGGACGAAAGCTTTCCCTCCATGGGCCGCCGCTCTCAGCTTTCAAACCGGAACCAACGTGCCGGCTCGTTTGGAAACTTTCTTCTCTTCTATCACGAAAATAATTCACCGAAATGTGTTTCTGAAAACATTTTATGAGAGAAATAATCCACGAAGTTGCTGAATCTGTCTTTATTTTAGATCAACGGTTCGTTTAAAAGTTCCTCGTGAGTTTCCAGAGGTGGCGAGTTGTGCCGGACGCCCCTGATTTGCATAAATAAAGTAGTACTTTAGTAGCAGAACGTACTACACTGACACGTTTATATGTTTCTGTTATATTTAAACTGTGAAGCTCGGTACTTATCTTACACAGAATGCTTCAACAAGCATATTTAATGGATCTTTATAAATGATGTTTATTAATGATGTGTGTTTATGATCAATATTAGGGTGTCTTTAAGTAATGTAGATCCTCTGGTGCCTTCACAGTCTGACCATTACATTTTCATATTTCTTGTGTATAAGCAGCGCTGCAGCTGCTATTAATAACATCCATCGGACACCAGGGGAGCCGTTCACATCCTGTAAGTACACACGGTGGTCTGAAGGCTGAGGCTGATATCTTTTATTGTAAGGAAGCGCTGGTACGCGCCGGTGGAACAACAACAACGCTAAGATTTATTCCTCCACGGTGGTAAACTCAACACATCCTCTCATAACAGAGCCGAGATGTGGTTACGTCGTGACGCTGAATATGATGAGCTGTTCACAGAGAAGTGTTGAAACAAAGAGGCTCAGACTCAAGTTTATAATGTACGAGATTATGGCAAACAAATCTCTCCGCTGCGTTTCCTGCTTTGCTCTCACACCGCCGCCCATCAGCCTGCTGTGTGTCTGTATGTGTGAGGAGACGGCAGAAGACAGATGGCGTGTCATCCTGTCCTCGTCTCAACGAGCTGCACTCACCAGAGAAGTTCCTGGAGACCAGCATGGTGGTCAGAATGGCGCCCTGAGGAGGAAGAGAAGAAGAGACGAGGGTGAAGAGAGCCTCTTTAAGACGTTCACCTCCTTTACGTTAATATGATGGAAGTTTAACATGTCGGCCGCGTGGATGAAGAAGCACCCTGGTGACTTTTAAAAGTCATGACGGCACTCTAACAAGTCTGATCTAAAACATTTCTGCATCACTTTCAACACAAGTCTGAATTAAACGCCATAAAGGCTGCAGCAGCACGACGTAAAACATGCAGACACAGAGTACATGTATATGGGTTTATATAACCCATATATATGTATACAACCTTAGGTGTGAATGCATGTATATATTTACACACATTTCTGTATATACAGTAAACTAGGGCTGTCAAAGTTAACGCCATAATGACGCGTTAATGCAAATTTGTTTTAACGCCACTAATTTCTTTAACGCATTAACGCAACTTGTGATTTTTAAGTTGTAGCGGCTCAGTTTTAAAGCTAGAGTGAAGATACTGGTATCATATGAAACTAGAAAACCTGATGAATCCATCGGTACCAACCATGTCAGACTAGCTGGTCATGAAGGAGGTTAAATAACGCTCTAAACTTACACTAAATCTTGGCGAGTAAAAACTGTCATGTCCATTTTCAAAGGGGTCCCTTGACCTCTGACCTCCAGATCAGTGAATGTAAATGGGTTCTATGGGTACCCACGAGTCTCCCCTTTACAGACATGCCCACTTTATGATAATCACATGCAGTTTGGGGCAAGTCATAGTCAAGTCAGCACACTGACACACTGACAGCTGTTGCTGCCTGTTGGGCTGCAGTTTGCCATGTTATGATTGGAGCATATTGTTTTATGCTAAATGCAGTACCTGTGAGGGTTTCTGGATCAATATCTGTCATTGATTTGTGTTGTTCATTGATTTACAATAATAAATATATACATACATTTTGCATAAAGCAGCATATTTGTCCACTCCCATGTTGATAAGAGAATTAAATACTTGACAAATCTCCCTTTAAGGTTCATTTTGAACTGATTAAAAATCGATTGACAGCCCTAGAATAAATGAATATCCAGCAAAAAGCTAAACTAGAACTAAACCAGAGTCCCAAGTTAACGTCCTGCCATTCAATGCTGTCGGATTTTATAAAACAGACTCTCTCTAATAATGTTAAATGTTTAAAATGATGTGAATATGAATCAGTGGAGCGTCTCTCACGCTCACGATGATCATTAAGGCTTCAAAATAATCACACGAGCGTCAAGGCTCTTTCTGTGTGATGTCATCAACGTTGAAGTCACCTCTGTCAATAATACCAGATAGATGAAGCCTACAGTATGACGTTACATATTCAGTGTCTGATAAGAAGCTTTAACTGGATATAAGACGGGAGAGAATCTGAGGGAAACATGTGACATTAGAGAAGGAGGCAGAGAGCGACTCAGACCTTGAGTTTCCTCCTGGCGTTAAACTTCTTCAGGCACTCGACTGTCTCCTGTCTGTGCATCATGGAGGCCACCGTGGAGCGTTGCTGTGGGGAGACAAAGAGAGAGAGAAAGAAGCTGAAAATAAAAGCATCAGGAGAAGAAGAAGAAGAGCAGCTCTGACACTGACAGGTTTATGTGGGCAGGAAGCTGTCGGAGATAATCTGTTGATTCTGTAGGTGACGACATTTTTTGGCAGAAATCCCCGGGCTGAATGCGTTCGGCTCGGCTCCGTGGCGTCCTGACAACCATCACTCTTATATATATAGTCATTGTGTTTTATAATACCGTATGTGATACTGAAGCAGAGCCGGCTGTATGCTGCTCTACTCTGCAGAGGAAGGATTCAGAGCAGTACTGGAATATAACAATACTTTACCTTTATATACTTTACATTATTCTGCTCTATACATACTACATCCTGTCTACACCTCTGTATATATATATTACTTCTCATCATGCATAAACATACTACATCCTGTTTACAGTTATCCCGTCTGAAATACTGTCTTCATCAACTAAACTATTACATTTACATTACTATTTTATATTTACTTATGTTTATATTTACTTTAACTGCACTATTTTATGCCTTAGATTATCATTTTGCTTTTACTTTTACTTGTGTGATTTTCCCTTTTATATATACGACGGAGTATTAGGGCCACATTGAGGAAAAAAGAAAAATCTGAGATTTTGAGAATGAAGTCATAATATTTCAAGAAAAAAAAGTCGTAATATTACGAAAATAAATTCATAACTTTACGAGAAAAAAAGTCCTAGCTATAGTAGCTTATCATAGTAAGCTAGATCAACATATCATTAATTAGGATACAACATCATATGTTTATAAATAATTAGTCGATGATGAAAATGAAAAAATTATTATTTTTCTGTTAATCGACTAATAGATGCAGATCTAATGTTCTCCAGAAAGCCAGCTTGGACTCTAAATATTGCAATATTTATATAATTAATGAATTACTTTTAGCAGTTTTTAGTTGAGTAATAAATTAATTTTGGGGGTATTTTTAAGATCTTGCCCGGGGCACCACTTCAGTTAGAGCTGTCATTTAATATAAAGACATCTTTATGATGACTTCTTATAGGAACGATCAACATAAGTCATTTTTCTTTACTGGAAAAATGTGCGTGTCATTTCAAACGACTCCGATTGTTAGAGAAATGTCTGAAAAAGCACTTTTGCATTAAAAAAAAACTTCCTTTTTCTCTTTTCTTCTCTCTTTCATAAGCAACAAACTCCCTCACTTTAACTGCACATATCAGAGTGTCCTGCGTGTTCTCGTCAGCTGGCGATCCTGATATTTCTGCTGATGAAGAAGTGCTCATCCCTGAGATATATCGGTTGCTCTTTTGGCCACCTGGGGAACAAATCATTCAAGGTAAGCTGACCCAGAATCTGCACATAGCACAGATTGCATGTTTGGGAAACAGATGGTTTCTGATATTTGTGCAGCTTTGGACAGATGTTCACAAACTTGCTGTTAGAGGATTTACAAATTACCGTTTAGTAAATGTCCTTTAAAGTGTTGCATGATGGGAGAATACTGTACTTGGATGCTGAATTATTTATTGAACCACACCTGGACTCTAAATATTGAGTTGTTTTTATTGTGTCCCTCATTGAAGAGATTACTAACTTTTTTAACAGTAGTGTATATGATATATATGTACTGTACTTACGCAGACCCATGGGTGCTTCAGAGCCTCCTGGGCAGTGATTCTCTTGGCGGGGTTGATAGTCAGCATCTGGTTGATCAGATTTTTAGCCTCCGGAGTCACCGTGTCCCACTCTGGGGAGGGAAACTAAAGACACACCCATGCACCGCCCCCACATGTATATTAAACACATCATAACATCTGCTTTAGAGTGAGAGAGAAAAAGAGAGGAGAGGAGTGATGCCTCACGTCGTACGCTCCAGCTTTGATCTGCTGGTAGAGCTTGTGCTGGTCCTCGTCCCAGAACGGAGGATATCCAACCAAAAGGATGTAGAGGATCACACCTACGCAGCAAAACAACAAGCTTTGTCTGAGTGACGAGGAGGAGAACGAGGAGGCGGCGGCGGCCGTGATAAAATACTCAGACAGAGAGCTGAAGAGAGAGCTCACCACATGCCCAGATGTCGACCGGTTTACCGTACGCCTCCTTCCTCAGCACCTCTGGGGACAAGTAGCCGGGAGTCCCTGCGAAGCCTGCACACAAACACACACAAACACACACAAACACACGTCAGCGTCCAGTTTCCTGTTAATAAGTCAGTTTTGCGAGGATGTTTTTACATGCATTTCCCAAAACAACACTCGAGGAAGTCAGGTCATTCTTTGGTGCTCGGTGTCATTTCATTTCAGCTGGTTGTCTCAGTTCCTCTGAGTTGATTGGAGGTTATTCAGATCACCTGTTGTGCAGGGCGTGTGGAGACTGGCTCCTAATAGGCCCTTTTCACAGCAGCCATGTTGACATGGCATCGCAGGGTAAACACAGGTGTAAATAATAAAATGAATTATGGTCTCGTTCTATTTAGTGTGTCGCAGTCGTTCCAGTGAACCAGCATAAACAACACCAGGGCCCCGGCCCACCCAAATGGATCAAAGCCATAATTAATGATATTAATTACACCTGCGTTTACCCGGCAATTACATGTTGAGATGTCTGCTGTGAAAGAGGGCCTATTAAAGGGACTGTATGTAACTTTACACACTTATAAATCATATTTTATTGCCAGTGTGTGAACAGGTTGTAACCTCACCTAAAAAATTAGACCTTCCGAGACTTTCTGAGTTTTGAGAGGCGACACACGTCAGCTAAAAGCACAATATCACTCTATATTTCAGCTGCTTGTCAGTAATGTTAGCTGACCAGACGAAGGTCTCTCCATGAATCAATGCTGATCCTAGTGTTGGCTTTTCCTGCTTCAGCCTCCCGACCGCGGCCGGAGGGAACGGGGGAGACACCGGAGTTTTAGTCGGAGACGATAACGTTTCTCTCTGCGGAGCCCCGTCACTTCACAAGACACGGGAAACCTCTGTTGGTCTGGAGGAGCTGCAGCAGTTATTTCTGCACAAACGTCCACTGAACATTCACTAGATATTCTCAGAGCTAAACTAACTCTTCTGCAGTGAGGAGTGAGCAGCATGCACGGGAGAGTGGAGAGAACGAGCGCGGTGTGTGAGTGAAGGCAAGCAGAGGAGCAGAGGACAGCAGAGACTACGGCCCTGGAGACCAAAGCTACGTTCTCCCCCGCGTCCTCCGACCGCGGCCAACCAAGAGGTTTTGGTTCTTCCGTGTAGTTTGTGTTGGAGTCTGAGTCTGAACAGCGTAGCCACACGCGAGCGTGCATGAGACACCGACCCGAAATGATTTATACGTGTAAGAAGTTACAAACAGTCCCTTTTAAAGTGTTGTTGTACTGGAGGTGTTTCTGTCTTTCTCATTTACATACATGAGGAGAGCAGAATATTAGGAACACCTCTGAATATAACACAGTCCATGTCTTTGGTTGTCAAAGCCCAAAGTCACACTGTGTAACGAGGCCTTCAGCTAAATATGTTAATTAATGCGACACCATACCTGTCAGTGATTAATCATACCCGAAATACAAAGAAGAAAAGAGTCCTAAAATCTCAATTTGCTGCTCTCTAGAGAATAATGTGAGAGTTTATTATAAAGGGAATACTGACTGAAGGTTCATACTTATTTTGGGGGGGATTTGTGAGGCTGTGAATATGGAGAGAGATTTCAGACTCCGTCTCAGAACGACTGCGCTGTGAGTGCATTATGAAAATGAAGCTTAATGTAACGGCAGAGCTTTTAGCTGCAGCCTCGTTATACAGTAATATAATAGATCTTCAGGTTGGCTCGGCGTCAAATCAAGTAGAAGGAAGTCGTTTCCGGCACTCGGTTCAATCTGGCTGAAGTTGCTGTTTGAGCGATCCTAAAAAAATCCATTAGTCATTATCCCCGTTAGCTTCCTGAAGAGAGAACAATACACACAACTGTAAACACAAAAAGATCAAGAGAAAAGTGTCCCGTCAGTCAGTCAGAGGAGATGAGTCTAATATTAGAGGAAGAGGAAGAGGAGGCAGAAACCTCTTCTTCTTGTTTGTCGACTCGAGGGCACGCTGACAAAAAGGATAAAATGACAGTATGGATGAGCGGTCCTGTGGAAGCCTACACTTCTCTGTGAAGGCTTCAGCGTGACAGCTCTGCTGCACACCAGAGCTGTCAGGCAAACACAGCCCTTCGTCATCAAGAGGAGGAAGAGGAGGATGGAGACAGACTGGCACATGGTAATGCAGATTCCCTTTAAAAGAAGATACTGAGAGAGTCTCTCTCATTCTGCCGTCTGTAGGTATCAGGTACGATTAACGGTGAGGACGAGACTCAACAAGCTGCGGAAGGACCCGTTGTTCCTCAGTGAGACTTCCTGGATGAATCAATTAGTGTGTGTGTGTGTGTGTGTGTGTGTGTGTGTGTGTGTGTGTGTGTGACATACCAAACCACGCCTGCTGTTCTCCTTGAACCTCGATAGCCAGCCCAAAGTCGGCCAGCTTCACCGCTGCGTTCTTACACTTGCTGGCCAGCAGCAGGTTCTCCGGCTGCAGGAACACAAGCACAGTAAAACCTTCAGTTAAACTCTCCTTCTGCAGGTTTAAACCACTATAACCACGTCAACGAGCTGAAGACGCTTCCTTTGCTTTCATTTTGTGGATCAGGTGGTAGAAGTTGACGGTTTAGACTCACAATTAAAGCCCTGATTCTTGGCAATAAAGAAGAGTACAATATTAATAGTTGCGTTGTTTATCCAGTGTGATACAAAGAAACTTTAAATATTTTACTACGAAGTAATATTAATAATTAGCTGTTATTTACATTTCCTCCCACACAGGAGCAAGACACCCAGACTGAAAGCTCTCTTTGTAGTCGTTTCACGTCCTTTTGAAGTCATTTTGCATCTCTTTGTAGCTGTTTTGCGTCTCTTTGTAGCCATTGCATGTCTTCGTGGTAATTCTGCGTCTCTTTGTAGTTGTTTTGCATCTCTTTGTGGACATTTTGTGTCTCTTTGAGGTCGTTTTGTGTCTCTTTGTAGTCATATTGTGTCTCTTTGTGGACATTTTGTCTCTTTGAGGTCGTTTTGTGTCTCTTTGAGGTCGTTTTGTGTCTCTTTGTAGCTGTTTTGCGTCTCTTTGTAGCCATTGCATGTCTTCGTGGTAATTCTGCGTCTCTTTGTAGTTGTTTTGCATCTCTTTGTGGACATTTTGTGTCTCTTTGAGGTCGTTTTGTGTCTCTTTGTAGTCATATTGTGTCTCTTTGTGGACATTTTGTGTCTCTTTGTGGACATTTTGTGTCTCTTTGAGGTCGTTTTGTGTCTCTTTGTAGCTGTTTTGCGTCTCAATGTAGTCATTGCATGTCTTTGTGGTAATTCTGTGTCTCTTTGTGGTCGTTTTGTCTCTTTGTGGACATTTTGTGTCTCTTTGAGGTCGTTTTGTGTCTCTTTGTAGCTGTTTTGCGTCTCAATGTAGTCATTGCATGTCTTTTTGGTAATTTTGTGTCTTTGTAATCATTCTGCAACTTGTTGTAGTTGTTTTGTGTCTCTTTGTAGTCATTTGCATCTCGTTGTAGTTTTGCGTTTCTTTTAAGTCATTTTGCATCTCTTTATAGTTGTTTTGCATCTATTTGTAGTTATTTTGTGTCTCTGTGGTTGTTTTGTGTCTCTTTATGGTTGATTTGTATCTCCTGCGGGTCATTTTGCATTTCTTTGTAGCCTTTGACTGAATTTCCAACAAGAAACATCAACAGTCCCTTCATACGGAGGTTCTGGTCCAGGAGCCCTGGGCCTGTACCCGGTAGGCCCGTTCAGTAATCTATACCCGTGATACTAATAAGTCAACTTCTGACTCTACGACTTCTGGTTTCCATACGAGTTTACAAGGAAACCAGAAAAGAAAGTGTGACAGACCACTGGGATGCAACCAGTTAAACCCAGATCGGATGACTAAGAATAGCTTCGGATGCAGCACACACACACACACACACACACACACACACACACACACTCATTTCAACACTCTAACACACTCATACATATTCTAACACACACACACACACACACACACAGACACTCGGAGGCTGAGACAGACAGATGGGACTTAAAAAATATGTATAAGCCTTTTTTTTTTGCCATTTGTTTACTTGAGGAAGACCAAACACAGCTTGTCTTTCTGCAACAGTCGTGTCTTTCCTGCTCAGACGCTGATATAACAGCAATCTGACAAACATCGAGAGTCCACAGCACACACAGGGACACACACTGGGACACACACACAGGGACACACAGGGACACACACACTGGGACGACAGCTCCTGGTGTTATAAACCTGTTCACACTGACTGTCATTGATTTATGCCAATAAAGAAACAGCTGTATGTTGTTGAGCTCCAGCTGCAGGACGCTCATCATGTCACCCTCTGCTGGCGGATTTAAACCCAATTAGAGGACGCTTGATGGAACCTAGTTATGCACTAAAATTTTACATGTAACTCCAGGATGAAGATACTGAAGATTTGAAGGAATAGTTTAATACGCTTGTTTATTTTCTAGTAAGAGTTAGACGAGAAGATTGAAACCATTTTCCAACGGAGGGAGAAGGTTTACTACATGGAAAACATCACTGCAAGGTTACAACCAAGGACAGATCTATTCTTAACTAAGTGGTCCCCTATAAACTATTTTTTTTTAAGTGATGTGAATATGTAACAACTTGGGTATTTTTATTTTTCTATTCATTTTTGTTGAATAGAAAAAAATTGAAATGGTATTTTTTAAAATTTATTTATTTAATTTTCATTGTGATTTATTGTCACTATTTACTTTGTTTCTCTTTATTTTAATTTTATTTATTTATTAATTTTTCTTTCTTTCCCTATTTAGTTTTCTCTATTTAGTTTTTATTTACTTTTGTTTATTATTATTCCTATTCTATTTTTTTATATTCTTTTATTTCTATTTTCTAACTTTATCTTTCATTTTTATTTTATTTTTATTAATTTATCTAGTATTTATTATTTTTTAATTCTTTTTCTTTATTTATCTTCTCTTTTCTCCTAATATAAGTATAAAATAAACATGTTATTTTTCCTCCCTGTACATTTATGTATTCTCTGGGCCTATGGATGAAAAAATATTACTCATCCCTACTTAATGGAACAATTAAGTAATTAAGCTCACGGACACAAAGAGATGGGAGATTTATTTAATTGGGGAATGAAATACTTCGCTGCAGGAAGAACGACACAATATACAGGTTGGTTTCCTTTTGTTGTTGTTGTTTCCTTTTACATACAGAACATTTCCTGAGGATCAAATATGGATCCTGGAGATACGAGGTGTCAGACTGGCATCTTTCAGCCTCGTTTCATGAACAACTAACGAGAAAACAACAACAACAACGACATCTTTTCCTTTTGTAGTAACTTAATAAACCTCCACGAGGGAAATCATCACACCCACAACCTCACAACCTTTCCTATGTGTCCTCCTCTGAGTGGGCAACCTGTAATACACTGCTGTAGGGTGAAGAGAGTCCCACTGCAATAATATCATGTGAGCCGAGGCCGGTACGGCTCATAAAAATTCATATATATATATGATATGAACATTACACCCAGAAAATTACAATAACAATATTGTTCTGCATCTTACATTTTTCTTTGTGGATAACATTTTATTTCAACTTCCTGTTTGGAGTTTATAAACAGTTTATAAACAATTAATAAATGGCTTTTTATAACACATTATAGTGCACTGAAATGTAGTTGTAAGCAGATATTTAAGTGTTATTATTATAATTGTAATGTCTTCAGTAGTTTTAAAAACATTTATTTAAAGTTTGAAACCTGTTTTTGAATGAATTGTACATGTGTAACCATTAATAAATTAATCAAAGGTCTATAGAAAATCTAAATGTACTAGAGCCCAGAGGTGAAATCTCACAAAGATATTTATATTATAAAATAGAAAAAAACATCCTCAAATTGGAGAGGCTAGATATAGCAATTATTTGGCATTTTTGCTTAAATAAATAAATATCTTATCTTTTAAATCTACTGTATTTCTACTGTTTTTTAAAATGTATTTATGTATATATATATAAATTTATAAAAAAATATATATATTTTATCTTTTAAATCTACTGCATTTCTACTGTTTTTTTATTTATTTATTTATATATATATATTAATTTACAAAAAATAAATTAATATTTTATATTTTAAATCTACTGTATTTCTTCTGTTTTTTTATTTATATATTTATATTCATTTATAATAAATAAATAAATATTGTGTATTTTAAATCTACTGTATTTCTACTGTTTTTTATTTATTTATCTATATATATTATATATATATATATTATATTTATACAAAATGAATGTTATGTTAAGCAATTTAAATTGCCTTTGTCTTTGTCCTTTAAGTCCATCAGTCAGTCGAAAAACCTGCTCGTAGATACATTTTGTTTATCTCGCTGTGGGGAAAGTTTAAAAAAATCTAACTTCATATTTATATTTATTAACATTTGATGTAATTAGCAGTATCACTTCATGCCTAATTCAATGAACTTCCAGAGTAACTTAACACCAGGCTGAAAAGTGTTTTTTTCACGCCCACCAGTGATGTCACGGCGTACTGACACACCCCCTGAGGTACACTTCTACATCACTGCAGCACGGTGGGAGCTTTAACCAGATTTACAGCTGCTGTTAAGTTACTTTAAGTTCAAATAAAAACATCACTTTAATAAAATGAACACAGTATCTTCACTTCAATGCATGCACACACATTATTTTAATGAGGCACAAACTCATGCATGCATTGGCGCACAGACATGCATGGACATGCTATAGGTTTAAATGCTGCACTTACCAGCCTTCAGAGTGTGGTGTACAGACGCAGACAAATACAAATCCCTCCCAACACACACACAGACACACACACCCCTAGAGGTCACTCACCTTGAGGTCTCTGTGTACCACCCCCATCTGATGGCAGTGGAGCACGGCCTCCAGGATCTGCTGGATGCAATGACTGCACGACAACAGCAGGGGGAGCAGGTTAGTCTGAGCTCATTCATCCCCCCAGCTGTCACATCCATGCAGAGGCAGCCACATCTCAACTCCGGGCTGCACAAAATCACTCATACATGTATCCTCGCTGCACGCTCACACCACACACACACACACACACACACACACACACACTCACAAAGAAGTGTGAACATGTCTGTGAACTATGATGGAGTATCAGGGCCACATTGAGGGGGAAAAAATCTGAGATTTCGAGAATAAAGTCATAACATTACAAGAAAAAAGTCGTAATATTATGAGAATTAAGTCATAATATTACAAGAATAAAGTTGTAATATTATGAGAATGAAGTCATAAGTTTATGAGATAAAAAGTCGTAATATCATGAGAATAAAGTCATAAGTTTATGAGATAAAAAGTCGTAATATCATGAGAATAAAGTCATAATATTACAAGAAAAAAGTTGTAATATTATGAGAATTAAGTCATAATATTACAAGAATAAAGTTGTAATATGAGAATAAAGTCATAAGTTTATGAGATAAAAAGTCGTAATATCATGAGAATAAAGTCATAATATTACAAGAAAAAAGTCGTAATTTAATGAGATATAAAGTCATACTATTTCAAGAAAAAAAAAGTCGTAATATTATAATAAAGTCCTAAATTTACTAGAAAAAAAGTCATAATATTATGAGAATAAAGTCATACGTTTATGAGATAAAAAGTTGGAATATTATGAGAATAAAAGTAATTTCCTCCTCCACTAAAGAGTCAGTTTCCTCCAGGTTCTTTCTTCAGAATAAACTCAGTTTCTTGCACAATCTTTTCCAGGTCCTGATACTGATGATAACATGGTGCTGATGAGCCAAAAGATGAAGTATTTTTGTTATTTATGAAACTTAAACTTAAGTAGAACTTCACAAGATGTTTCTCATTTTCACACTATTTCCCCTCTAAAATAACACGTACAATTACTACTTTATAATATTATGACTTTATTCTCATAATATTATGACTTTTTTTTCGTAAACTTCTGACTTTATTCTCATAATATTATTACTTTATTCTCACAATCTCAGATTTATTTCTCTTCCCTCAATGTGGCCCTAATACTCCGTCGTAGTGAGCCAACGCTGGGAGAAGGTTTGCTATTTTCTGTTTCTGAAAGCGTTAGTCAGGCAGCGTGGGAGTGAGCTCCATGTGGGAGACGCTGTGTCTAACCTGCACATTTTCCGGTGTAATTTATTCAGGAGCGCTGCCTTTGACGAAACATTTTAGCAGGTTTCCGAGCATCTGAAGTAGACGCCGCTGTTACTCTGCTGAACTCTCTCTCTCTCTCTCTCTCTCGTTCATGCTTACTCACTCTCTCACACTTTCTTCTCTCTCACAGTTTTTTGTGCTCTGTCTGCTGGGGCCCACAGGAAATCACAGTTCTAGTTCAGACCGTCTAAAATAGTGCAACAAGAGTCCCAAAAGCAAGAAACCTGAAGTCAGGCAGACACGCAGTAGAGTCAGACTGGACGGACGGCAGGCACAGGCATTTTAAAACCACAGGCAGAAATTAAAACAGTCAAACAACAAGCATGTACCCGTGGACAGAGGGTGCAGGGCAATGCAACACAATGAGACACGCACACACACACACACACACACACACACCTTGAGGTCCCTGTGCACTATTTCATGTTGGTGGGTGTAAGACACACTGTCTAGAATCTGATGGATACAGTGACTGTGGAGACAAAACAACAGGGTGAGGGAGCAGATAAAGGAGGGAACACAGGAAGGAAAGGAAGCATAAATACAGAGAAGTAGAGGACGTAAGGGAACATCTGACAGGAGGAAGCCGTCTTTACGAACAGATTATAAGGGCAGTTCACCAAAATGACCAAAAAAACTCATATTTCCTGACTTGCTATGTTTTGATTTCCAGGTTTTGAGATATTTGTCTCTGATATTTCTGATGAATCATCACACATATGATGTTTGTCAATTTAAAAGATAATTTTTCCACGTCAAAGCCCAGAGAAGAAACGGCCAGTGGCACGAGGAAGGTCTATCATCTCTGGAGAGACGCTTATATTAGGCACATATGTTGCGGAAAACACGGATGGAATCGCAGAATCTGATCATAAAATGCGTGGAATTTGCCAAAATGTGGATTCAATTCATGCATTAGAAGCGTTTTTTCACAGCGCCTAAGCCGACTGAAGATAAAAAAAACTATGCTGCTATATGTTTTGGTTTCATTTACGGGCACGCTGTGTCGGCGTTTCATCGAGAGCGGACTCAGCTGCTGCTCACACACATGTTGAAGAGGCCCGCTCAGACGACTAGTTCACACTACACGACTTTAGCCCTGATTGTACACTCGCCAACAGTTTCTGGAGCTTCTCAAACAAAAGCCACAGGTCAGAGGAAAATTGGCGACTCCGCGCTCGCTGTGTCAACTAGCAGGCTAAATGTCTGACCTGTCGGTGGGCTACAGCCAGAGGGGTCACCTGTTAGTCATCCAAAAACCGGAGGAATTTGACACAGCTAAATTTAGAGCACTTTATTTTACGAAAGGGCGGCGTGTTTTGTTTTATAACTGTACTGAAGCACTTTCTTTGATAAAAGACAAAATAGTGCAACATTTTGTTACATCAAATTCATTGATATTCATTATATTTTGAATGTTTTCTTTAAAATTGTATTAATCCACCACATGATTAGACACTTTTCCTTTTGGCTTAAATCCTAAAATGTATTTCATATGGCCCTGGCTAATAGCTGGGATCTGTATCTGGTTTACTGTCGAGTTTTGCAGTTAGTGCGAGTTCGGTTTCTACGGTAATCCTCGTAATATTGCATCACTCATTGTGCATATTTGTCGTGATATGAAAATGCACCTGTTGGTATCCTGATGATTCATTTTCATGTCATCGAAGCCACTGTTGTACTCATTAGCCTACATTTCCTCAACCAACCGTAAAAAGTTGCGCCTCTGATGATGGCGTTAGATGAAAAGTGAGAGGATCATCAAAGTTATTACAACTCATCCTGAAGGGAACATGAAAGATGAACTCAATTTCATGGCAATCCTTCCAACAGTTGGGGAGACATTTCTCTCCAAACCAAAAACGAAAAGTCAGATTATCGCCAAAATCAGCAGGATTCATCCTCTGGGGATCATGAATGTTTGCACCAATTTTCATGGTAATGCATCAGATAGTTGTTGAGATATTTTAGTCTGGACGGGCTGACTGATTGACATCCTAAGGGCTGTGCTGCTAGCAGGTTAAAAACTAATCCACAGAGCTCATTGGAGCTACTTTACTGTGAATAAACACTCTCTGAGGATTATCCAGAATAATGGGGACACTAATGTGAAAAGACACACTGCTGTCGTTGCTAAGAAACGTTGTCATGACTCCCCGCTGTGAGCCCCACTAAACTAAACTCCACTCTCCTCCTCCTTGTCGTATCCGGGATATCTGAGACTCAAAACCTGGACGCGTTAAAACCAAAACACCCCCCACCCCTCGCGCGTGTCTGGACGCCGCTCGTCGGTTTAAAGAGAGAAAATATGTTTTTTTAGTCATTTGGGTGAACCTGCCCTTTAACGGGTCGGAGAAAGGAAGGAGTGATTGTGAGTGCAGATGGAGCACAGAGAGGAAACTGTCAGTGAGATACTGTTGGACGGTAATTAAGCCATGCTAATCACACACACCCACACACAAACACTTTGAGTGACACACACACACACACACACACACACACACACACACACACACACACACACACAGACACACATAATTTATGCAAAGAAACCAGGGAGGCAGATGAGAGGGGAGGAAAGGAAATAATAGGGAAAATAAAGAATACAGAGGAAAGAAAACACTCAATACATTGAGACGATTATCGTATGTGCCTCCGTTGTTGTTGCATACATGTATGTGTGTCCTACTTTAAACTGGATGTTTAATATGGAAGCACTGGTGTGAAAACAAACAGCAGCCCTGGTGCCAGCGTAGCTAATTCTACCTCATTGAAATTCTGCATTTTTTAATCTCAAATCAGATTTAATTAACTTAAATTAACACCCAAATATTTTCCAAAATAGCATTTTTACAGCATTAACTGATTTCAGGCAAGTTCATTAGAGTGTTAATCCCATTTGGTGAAACTTGTCGTCACCCCAAAATGTGTGTTTTCATTATACATTATGAGAAATAAAACAAAAGCTGTGTCCCCGTACTAAATTGATTGCATTGTAGGCAAGATACTTTAAGATTACCTCAAAAATAGCATAAACGTTTTGTTGGCAATGCAAAGAGGCGATCCGTTCACAACAACGTCGCTGCCGTATTTATGGCTTTATGTTGAGTGTTGATGGAGCAGCTGCATAGCCTGGCACTGATCAAACCAAACTCCATTCAGAAAACAAGCATTTTAAAAGTTGTTTGCTCGTCGTCTTGCAGACAGACCTGACAAAGCATGAATTCAGACTTTTTACAAATCAGCATCATTATGTAGTTATTTCGGCATCCTTTTGGTCCGTTTATTGCCCAACATATACCCAACAGGGCTTGCTAGATACAGTCACTGTATGTGAATACAGCTCGCTGCCGGGTGACGTTATGAACCCAGACACGACGGCGTTTGGTTTTCCAACATATCTGGAACTTCACCAACATATACAAAGCAGCAACAGGGGTTATTTCTTCCATGATTGATGGAAGAAATGGAGGAAAGAAAAGTTGTTGGTATCTATGGAGACAAGCTCCTTAAAACAAACCTAAATCGCGACAAAATATGTTTCCCTTGAAACGTAATTCGCAATGCAGTTTCGTTGTATGGGCACGTCATTTCAAGGAGAAAGGGCTGTTCTGTTACTGCGTGTTTAAGTTTGTTCAACGATTTGTTGCTTGATAAAAGTGTTTGACTTTTGTTTTACTGCAGGGTCCGACCCAAACATAATGGACACAGTTAAAGCAGAAGCACATTGACAGTTTTATATCATGGATATATCTAGTTACTGGGTAAAACTATGCTATATCTAGCTACAGTTAGCTGCTAGCAAATAGCTAATGAAATCCTGCCTTATCACCTCTGTATTTGTCATGTTCAATAATTTCCTATACTTGCATAAATTCACATGTTTTCCGAAAGTGACATTACAGAAAACACATACACTAAAAAGATACTGCTACAAAAATGCAGGCTAGATAAGGACTAAATATGGCATTTTTTAAGTACTTTTACTCCTAATACTAGCACTTTTACCAACGTATAATATATCTAAATGTCATGTTCTCATTAATCACTACATACTGGACTTCTTATCATGTAGTTAATTATGATTTGAGTAATTAAAATAGATAAAAGCACTGAACAAAAATCAACGCTTTTTGCAAAGAGTTCATTTGTAAAAACAGATTACGGTTATTCTTCAAATGATTTGATTGATGTTCCCCTGAGTCCACAAAATAAAATACAAAACAATATTTAAGAAAATAAATAAAAACAGAGATATCTGTTTTTGCAAATGAACCCTTCGAGTGAAAATGTCAAATAAGAGCTTGTTTAAGTTCATCATGTTATTTTGATTAGATTTTGCATTCACTAATCAGTGAGTAGACTCACTAAATCATCATGTGCTTGACTAGTGAACGACCTTTGCTCCACCTTATTTACAGAATAAGAGGATATATAAGAAGGTCATTTGAAGCCCTGAGTAGAGACAGAGATGAGGATAAAAAAAAAATCATCTTCTCCTCTTTTTACTGCGTCTCTAATTCTACCTCTTCCCCTCCTCCTTTTAATATTTCCGTCCCCTTCATTTCTTCTTCTCTCTCTCTCGCCTCCACAAACCGCCTCCACAGTCAAATTGATTTAAGTCTACCTCCTGAGGGGCGGGTTACAGCGTGGGCGTGTGTTGCATTTTTGCGCGTTGTGTGTACGTTTCCATCTGTCTGTAAATTCTGACTCTTTGGGGTTGAAAAAAAAAACGACCTCGATTTGCAATTCAGTTCACAGAAAACTGCGTAGAGGTTTTTATCCATCAGAGCTGGAATAAGTGTCAGAATAGTGTAATGATGAGAGGAGCTGGACTCTCAGGGCTGCTGGAGGACTGCAGAGGCTGGAGGACTGACACATGGAGGGGATGAAGAAGAAGAAAAAGAAGAAGAAGAAGAAGAAGAAGAAGAAGAAGAAGAAGAAGAAGAAGAAGAAGAAGAAGAAGAAGAAGAAGAATCACTGGGTGTTTACCTGGCATCTGCTTCACTGTAGTACTCTCTGGCCACAATGTCCTCAAACAGCTCGCCTCCTGTCACCCTGAGAAACGTAAAGATGGAGATGGAGATGGAGGTTAAAAACAACGGATTATATACATTCTTTCACATCACACACATCACACACATCACACACACACATACACACACACACACACACACATACACACACACACACACAGAGAGACAGGAGGGGGATGTCCTCATTAGGGGGAAACCCCGGCTGCAGGATTCACTCCGGCTGGGTTGCCATGGAGACTGGCTCCGGTGCGGGGGAGTGCTGTATCCGTGTGTGTGTGTGTGTGTGTGTGTGTGTGTGTGTGTGTGTTAGAGTGGAAGCCGCAAGGATGGAGGTAGGAGAGGAGGGGAGGGGTGTTATGTAATGGGGGGAACTGCCTCGGAAGCGAGGAGGAGGGGATGAGGAGGAGATGAAGAAGAAGAAGAAGAGGGAATGCGGATATAAAAGAAAGAGGAGACAGATGCGGCGAGGATTGAAGGAAGGGAGGGGGAAATTATAAGCACCATGCAGGGGAGAGGGAGGAGGAGGAGGAGGATGAAGGAGGGAGACGGAGAGCAACACAGTAGAAGGCAGAGAAAGAGAAGAGGGAAAGGAGGAAGGAAGGAAGGAAGGAAGGAACTTACAGGTCAAAGAGGAGGTAGTGGAAGCCTTCCTCTGAGATACTATCATGGAGACGAACTGCAACACAAACACACAGAGGCATCAAATTCATCTTTCTCTCTTTAGGAACCATCTAAGGCACATTCTTTCTTTTCATCTTCATCTAGTATTTGCTGTAAAATGCACATTAATTTAGTCTTAAATGATGAAGCTGGTGATATTCTACATTCTTCTTCTTGTGAATAAAGACCGAGAAAAGACTAAATCCACCGATGAATTGACAAATCTGTGTTGCATAAAGGGTGAGTCACACGGGCATTTAAAATTTCGTGGCAATTCATTTCAGTGGAAACGAGAAGTTGGTTGGAAAAATAAATCTGTGCAAATCTTTCATGTTAAGTTGAAGGTCTCTCCATGAATCAATGCTGATCCTAGTGTTGGCTTTTCCTGCCTCAGCCTCCCGACCGCGGCCGGAGGGAACGGGGGAGACGCCGGAGTTTTGGTGGGAGACGATAACGTTTCTCTCTGCGGAGCCCCGTCACTTCACAAGACACGGGAAACCTCTGTTGGTCTGGAGGAGCTGCAGCAGTTATTTCTGCACAAACGTCCACTGAACATTCACTAGATATTCTCAGAGCTAAACTAAATCTTCTGCAGTGTGGAGTGAGCAGCATGCACGTGAGAGGTGGAGAGAGAGAGAGAGAGAGAGAAGGAGCGTGGTGTGTGAGTGAAGGCAGGCAGAGGAGCAGAGGAGCAGAGGAGCAGAGTACAGCAGAGACTCCGGTCCTGGAGACCAAAGTTACGGTCTCCCCCGCGTCCTCCGACCGCGGCCAACACTGTTTAACAGCTTCACTAGATACAACCAAGAGGTTTTGGTGCTTCACGGGAGTTTGTGTTGGAGTCTGAGTCTGAACAGCGTAGCGGCACGCGAGCGCGCATGAGACACCGACGTGTAAGAAGTTACAAACAGTCCCTTTAAAAAATGACTAAAACAATTATTTGAGTATCAAAATAGTTGCCAATAAAATGTTCTGTCAATTGACTAAACAATTATGTTTAATACATACCGTATGAGACCTGTGACAACGGGTCACAAGTGCCTAAAAAGAGTTAGGAACCAAGAATCTGACCCAAATCTAATCTAACTTTGTGATTTCAAAGATGTGACACTTTAAAACGAGTCTCACCGATGTTGGAGTGCTTGAGCAATCTGCAGATCCTGGCTTCTCTCTCCAGTTTCTGATGATCTATAAGACAGTCAGACTTTAGGATTCACAACAACTTCTCACATTTACACCAACAAGACGAAGACGAAGACGAAGACGAAGAGGAAGAAGATTTAGTTTCTACAGTTTGAAGTGGAAACTTTTCTCAAGGTGGTTGACGAGGAGTTGTGAGACACACCGATGACTTTCCTTCACACAGATGAGATCAGCCTGAGGGCTGCACTCGTCCCAGATGCCCATTTAACCTCTCATAGAGGAGAGGAGGAGGAGGAGAGGAGAGGAGAGGAGAGGAGAGGAGAGGAGAGGAGAGGAGAGGAGAGGAGAGGAGAGGAGAGGAGAGGAGAGGAGAGGAGAGGAGAGGAGAGGAGAGGAGAGAAAAATTAGCGGAAAGAAGAAGAGGAGAGGAAACAGGAGGAGGAGAAGAAACGTGGAGATGGGGATAGAGGAAAGGAGAGGAGACAAGTGGACGAGAGGAGTGGAGAGGGGGAGACTAAGGAGGAAATTAAACAAGAGGAGACGAGAAATGAGGAGAGCAAAGAGCGGAAAGGATACAAGGGAGAGGAGACTAAAGGAAAGGAAATGAGGAGAAAATAGGAAACAAGAGGAAATGAGCTGAGAGGAGAGGAGAGGAGAGGAGAAGAGGATGGAGGGAAACTGGAAAACAGAGGAGATGGGGCAAGGAAATGAGGAAACAAAAGGAGAGGTGAGAAGAGGAAACAAGGAGAGGAAACAAAGAGGGGAAAGGAAACAAGAGAAATGGAAACGCTAAGAGGAGAGGAGAGGACCGAAATGAGACATGGAGAGGAAACGAGAGGAGAAAAGGAGATGAGGAAAGGAAACAAGAGGAGAGGAGAGGAAAAGAAAAGAAAAGGAGCAATGATGAATTTGGTTTTCTCTAAAAGGTGGAGGGAGACAGACGCTGCCGTCGTCCCACCACACTGATCTCATTTCTCTGCTGTAATCACATCCGTGTTGCTATTTTCAGATGATTTCTGGGACGTTTGTTTAACAGTATTTGATCAGTTCTATATTTGGAGGAAAAAACAGGATGACATAATGTCTAAAAACACCACAAATAGCACTTTAAAGGGACAACGTCAGCATAATCTGTCCCGACAAAACACAACAATCTATAGTAGAAAGAAATAGATTTTCTATTCTCGTAAAAATGTAGATTTCCGTCTGCGGATTCGTCGGCCTCTTTCTCAGAGAGGAAACAGACGTGGAGGCTTCACACGCTGGAATCAAACACTCGCTAAAGTATGTTAATGTGAGCGTTCAGATCTGGGACACACATGATGGTGAAATCCCCCATGATGCATCTCTGCTTCTTCACATCCCTACGAGACACTGGAAACACACACACGTGTTACATGTTATCTGTTAATGTCTCACCTCTGGCCGAGAGCTTTTTGGTGTTGATGATTTTGGAGGCGTACTCTTGGCCTGAGCAGAGTTTGACACAGCGGCGCACCACTGAAAAGGCCCCCCTGGGAAACAAAGACAGGGAGGCAGGAAGAGGAGACGGGTCAGCTGCCATATTATACGCTTCGTCAGCATCAAACGCAGGTCACGTCTCAGCTATCAGATTGACCCGTTGACCTCGCCGTCGTCCTGGACGCCGCTCTGCTTTCACACCACCCTGATCTGCATGCATCATGTGCACAAATCTGACACCAGTGGTTGAAGAAGTACTCAAACTGTAGAAGTATAAAAAGTAGCATAAAATGGAAATACTACTTATCAAATCTTCATATATCATCAAATCATCAAATCTTCATATATCATCAAATCATCAAATCTTCATATATCATCAAGTCTTCATATATCATCAAATCATCAAATCTTCATATATCATCAAATCATCAAATCTTCATATATCATCAAATCATCAAATCTTCATATATCATCAAATCATCAAGTCTTCATATATCATCAAATCATCAAGTCTTCATATATCATCAAATCATCAAATCTTCATATATCATCAAATCATCAAGTCTTCATATATCTGTCACATTCTGGTTTAATTAGTCAATGAATTGATCAGGAGCTGCTTAAAGACTGCAGAAATCTCCCTGCAAGGGCCAAATGTGAGCCACAACCACGCATATCTCTCGCTAGTTTACATTTCCTGGATGAAATTCCACTTTCACAGAATCATGAGTTCCAGATTTATATGAAATTATGTATTTTTTATGATTAAAATGTTTTGATGATTTAAGTCATAAACTAGCATGTAAAGCCTGCTGGGTTTAACGTTAGCTGTTGTAGTTAGCTCCTGTAGCTAGTTAGCTGCTGTGGCTAGTTAGCTCCTGTAGCTAGTTAGCTCCTGTGGCTAGTTAGCTCCTGTGGCTAGTTAGCTCCTGTGGCTAGTTAGCTCCTGTGGCTAGTTAGCTCCTGAAGCTAGTTAGCTCATGTAGCTAGTTAGCTGGTGTAGCTAGTTAGCTCCTGTGGCTAGTTAGCTGGTGTAGCTAGTTAGCTGGTGTAGCTAGTTAGCTCCTGTAGCTAGTTAGCTGGTGTAGCTAGTTAGCTCCTGTAGCTAGTTAGCTCCTGTAGCTAGTTAGCTGGTGTAGCTAGTTAGCTCCTGTATCTAGTTAGCTCCTGAAGCTAGTTAGCTGGTGTAGCTAGTTAGCTCCTGTAGCTAGTTAGCTGGTGTAGCTAGTTAGCTCCTGAAGCTAGTTAGCTGGTGTAGCTAGTTAGCTGCTGTAGCTAGTTAGCTCCTGTAGCTAGTTAGCTCCTGTAGCTAGTTAGCTGCTGTAGCTAGTTAGCTCCTGTAGCTAGTTAGCTCCTGTGGCTAGTTAGCTCCTGTAGCTAGTTAGCTGCTGTAGCTAGTTAGCTCCTGTGGCTAGTCAGCTCCTGTAGCTAGTTAGCTCCTGTAGCTAGTTAGCTGGTGTAGCTAGTTAGCTGGTGTAGCTAGTTAGCTGCTAAAGCTAGTTAGCTCCTGTAGCTAGTTAGCTGGTGTAGCTAGTTAGCTGGTGTAGCTAGTTAGCTCCTGTAGCTAGTTAGCTGCTGAAGCTAAAACGGACTGAAGCGGTACTTTGATGTTATTTATTCAATAAATCTGCTTCAAAACGGATTCCTGACCTGTTTAGAATAAGTTTCACAAAAATATTCATCTAATTTCTGTCAGGTATTTTATTTCACCTGTTTTAAAGGTGCTCAATATGAAACTCAGAGCATATCTACTGCCTCCACACGCAGCTAACAGCGCTAACAGCGCTAACAGCGTACCTGAGAGGGAACTGGAGGGTGGGTGCTACTCTTCTGCTACCACGCTGTGGGTCAGGACGCCGTTATCAGCTGTAACCGCTGTATGAGAGCTGTGCAGAGCTGCATGAGGCCGTGAGCTCGCCAATGAAGCACGCTCACATGCACGAACATGCACTAAAAGCACGAGCGGCCGGCCCAGCGACGTGTCTGGGTGTCTCTCATAATACGAGAAAAAAGTCATAATATTATAAAGTAGTAATTTTACGTGTTATTAACTTTGTTTCTTGTAAAATTCTGACTTTATTCTCGTAATATTACGACTTTATTTCTCGTAAAATTCTGACTTTATTCTCGTAATATTACGACTTTTTTTCTCGTAAAGTTATGACTTTATTCTCGTAATATTACGTCTTTTTTCCTCGTTTAGTTATGACTTTATTTTCGTAATATTACAACTTTTTTCTCGTAATATTATGCCTTTATTTTCGTAATATTAGGACTTTTTTTCTCGGAAAGTTATTACATTATTCTCGGAATAGTACGACTTTTTTTCTCTCGGAAAGTTATGACTTTATTCTCGTAATATTACGACTTCTTTTCTCGTAAAGTTATGACTTTATTCTCGTAATATTACGACTTTTTTTTCTCGTAAAGTTATGATTTTTTATCGTAATATTATGACTTCTTTTTATCGTAAAGTTATGACTTTATTCTCGTAATATTACGACTTTATTCTCGTAATCTCAGATGTTTCTCCCCTCAATGTGGCCCTAATACTCCATAGTACATTTACTCTTTGGTCCTCACTGCATTAGACTTATATCCTATATACTTAGAGTATAAACTGAGTTACCTTCATCACAATGATCAAATGTTTTGCAGCTCCAGACGGATTTTTTTCTTTGCCTAAAATGGCTCTTTTGATAGTAAAGGTTGCTGACCCCTGACATAGACAATAGTGGTTTGCTGCTATATTAATGCTCTGAATATCTTATAGAAAACCTTTAAAGACTGAATAATGTAAATAGCAACAACCGCTTATATAAAGTGCCATCCATGCAGCAGTGCCTCCTGTGGTCACAGTCAGTCTACAGGTTTATTTTCTACTTTATAATAATCTCAGCGATGTGATTTTCATCAAGAATTAGAGGAAGAAAAATCTGCGTTTGGAGTTAGAAGTACTGTAAGTGAGTGTGCTGGAGGTTTTTAGGGCCACATTTGCTCATCAAACCCAACAGAGACAAACAGAAATAACCACCGCTGTCATTTCTCCGAGCTAATTTTATCTCACCTCGGTATTGTTACGCAATGAAACACACTCACACTCCCCTCAGAGCCCCCTGCCTCTCTCCAGCGCTCCAACATGCATACATTATGAGAGCAGGCCGGGTGAGTAAGCATGACACTCGCTGACACTCCTGCAGCGTGGAGCAAAACGCAGTGGAGCTTCGACATGACAGGTAACCTGCAGGGCAGGTGGGAGTCAGGAGGATCACAGTGCAACAAACCTCTTATCTAATCTATTACATCTTTTATTAGTAATTGACAAAACATTCACAAAAATAATGTAAAATAATAAAATCTAAAATAAAAATGTACTAGTATTAGAGATGAGAGTGAAAGTTTATCTTTGATCTTAGAAATAGTAACAATTAATCTAATAATACTCTGAACTCAAAGTCCACTCACTAGATTTACATCACATCTCATGATCTTCATGATAACGTAGTTGTGACGTGTGGTCGAAAGCTCAAGAAAACACTAATAAGTAGACCATAAGTGAAGATTATTAAGTCAAACTTGAATATTATGTGAAGTAATTAAACAAAATATGCTTATTATCATTATTAGCATGTATTAAATATTTTAATTGAGTTTAAATATATATTAAAACTAAATATTTTAAGTTACTTATGGCTATACTTTTGTCGCTTAAAAGTTGTGAAAATTTTACATTAATTGATTTTTAGGCCACGAAACATGCTGACAAATTATTTAAATTATTGAACTTGAACAGCAAACAGTTGCTTATTTACACATCCAGCAGTTAACAGAGCGACAGGATGATTCATCAGGAGTCTTTGTGTTTGTATAAGTCCAATATTCTCTCTCTTTTAGCTCCGTTTTTGGTCTCCACTATCTCCGTATTGATCCGATACCAGTGTTTAATTAATAAGCTGTATGCCTCGCTGTGTGGAAGTGACTTTGATCGAATCTTTTATGTGTAAGGCAACATCAGGCTTGACTTAAATATTGCTCTCCTAACTTCGTAAAACAAAATGGAACAAATCAATACAGATATAAATTTAGTGAATTGTTATTTATTATTAAAATAATAAATTGTACACCAAAAATATCCTAAAAAATTAACAGGAATTATAATTCAAGTATCAACCTTTTTAATGCAGCATGTATGTGAATGACATCAGCTGACAGGAAATAAACATGGACCCAAACTGTTGCCTAGCAACGCAATTCCGTTGAAATGCGCTAAAACGGAGCGTTTTAGACAGAGGGTAAATACAGGTATATTCAGGCAGACAGTATGACGAAAATAAAGTTTTTTTTTAACATTAAAGCATGTAAACATGTTCTAGTAGAAACACAAAATACAAGTATGAACTTGAAAATGAGCACGATATGGGACCTTTAACACATTTTTATCTACTGGGAAAACAGCAAATCTTCACAATTAAGAAGCTGAAACTGGAACATTTTCCTTAATAAACAATTCATCAATTGTTGATTATATTTCTTTCTTTCTTTCTTTATAAAGCCCACCCCTGACTCCAAACACTCAACATCCTCATCTATTTGCATCACACACACACAAATCAAAAAGTGACACAGCAGCAGAAACAGCAGTGATGCTCTCTGTTATCAGTGAGGGCAGCTGCTGCTACTCCAGCATCTCTATTGTCTTTAACTTATCACATCCCACACACACACACACACACACACACACACACCGAACACACAGCAAGCCTGGAGGTCCCAGCCATCACTAAAAGACCTCAAACATCAACATATCACAGAGCTTTAAAACCATCCACAGCAGCTCTCTCTGAACTGAACTGAGGAGGAATAAATGTTCCTGTGAGGCAGAGAGAGAGAGAGAGAGATCCTCTCAACCCACGCACAACCTGACAGAGACATTCAGTCCACTTTGCATCCACACTGTGGCACCCAAAGCCTCTCAATTTGTCTGCATGCTATTAGGGAAGTGAAGGGGGGGTTGCACACACACACACACACACACACACACACACACACGCGCACACACACACACACACACACACACACACACACCACCACCACCACCACCACCACCACATAAATCTCTTTTATCACAAGACACACCTCATTAGATAAACAGCAGCAGCAGCAGCAGCAGCACTGTTCTCTCTGTGTGTGATTAAAGACAGCAGCTTACATCAGCTTCTCCTCATATTAGGCCTGTTTGTCCCTAATTAGCCTTTGGGCAGAGAGGGGGGAGCAGTGTGTGTGTGTGTGTGTGTGTGTGTGTGTGTGTGTGTGTGCGTGCATGTGTGTGTGTGTGGGGTTCCCAGAAGTGTTCCCGGGCTCTTCCTGCAGCCCCCCATCTTCATGCATCAAATCACATTTTAAAGAAAGCCTTTGGAGAGATGCTGCAGCAGCAGAGCAGCGTGCGTTTCTTGTTGTGGAGCATCAATCATCCATCATCTGCATATGTGCAGATCTTTCAGGGTCAGGCTGCATGCATAAAAAACTGTTTTAATATATATATATAAATATATAATAAGCAGCTTACTTGCCAAGCTCCTCGTACAGCTGGAATTCATCCGTGAAACGCGTACAAGTAGTGGTTGCCATGGTGCGGTCTCCTCCGAAATGCGCGGTGCGTCGCAGCGGACGGGAGGACCTCTCTGTCTCTCTCTCTCTGGCTCTCTGGATTTCTCTTTCTCTGTCTCCTCCCACCTTAAACCTCGGGACGGCTGGTTGTTCAGCTGCAGCTCTCCTCACACACACACAGAGAGAGACACACAGACTCACTGACACGGTCCCGGCTCGGACGGGTCTGCAGCTCTCGGTTCTCTGAGAGGACGGACTCTTTAAATACCACACTGACTAACTGGTAATGTGAGCTCACCATGACGCGTTGCTCTGGGTGAGGAGAGAGAGAGAGAGAGATGGAGAGAAAAAAGGAAAAGCGGTAAAGAAAAAGTGTGATTGAAGAGCAGCAGCATTTGATTACACGTTATTAGAATAAATCATATAAATGAAATACATTTGACTGTGCAATATATCCTTGATGCAATATACACCTCAAGTGCAACTTTGTTTACATTTTATTTATTACATCTACCCTACACTGTAAAAAAAAAAACATTTTTACCGTTTTTTTCAAGAAATTTTACATTTTTTTTCTGTATTTCAAAATGACAGAAATAAAATGTAAAAATGACATGTTTCATTTGTGATTTATATGTAAATGGTCTTAGATTTACAATATTTTTTGTAATCACAATCGTAATTATCTGTATTTAAGCTTTTCTTAATCATTTTTAAAGATAGTTATTCTGTTTTTAGATGTTTATGACTCTATTTTAACAATTAATTTATGTTAGAAGAAAAGGATTTCATGGAATTCAAAAAATATTTCTTGTAAAAATACAGATTTTTTTTGCCAAACTTCTGAGAGTTAATGTAAATTTGGGCTTTTGCAATGTAAAATTACATATTTCATTTGTGATTTATATGTAAATGGTCTTAGATTTACGGTGTATGACTATTCTAACAAAAAATATATGTTAAAAGTAAAATATTTCTTGTAATATTACAGTAATAAAGGCTAATTATAAAAACAAATGTTTACAGTTTATTTATGTTAATTAACGGACAGGATTTTTCCGTATTTTCCCCTGCTGGAAAATTTCCGTTATTTTACACTTTATTTTTTTACAGTGTACCTATTTTACAAGTGCAATTATCTCTGTTTACATTACATCTATTTTTATGTTTTATACCTCTAGTGTAACACTTCTGTTTATATTTATTTATTACATCTACTTTACCTGTTTTATTTGTCTTATTATAACTGTGTGTTTTACCTGTTATATGTTTTATCTGCCTCGTTTAGTCTTGTCAAGTATTTGTTTTAAAGCACTGACCAGAAGTGGCAAACTGTGAATCTCGTTGTATTTAATACAATGACTATAAAGCTTTCTATTCTATTGAAGAGGAGAAATCTGCAGCCGATAATGAAATCACTGCACTTGTAAGAGTCTATTTAGAGGATTTCATCATGAAGAAGCGGATCAGAGAAAATGCATTTATTCTCAGTGTAATTCAGTTCAGGAGACTTTTTGCATCTTTAAATGCATTTTATTATTTTTCATTTCAAAATTTATTTCAAACATGTAGAATACAAAAAAAATTAAAGAAGAAATAAAGAAAAATGATGATCATACCAACAAGTGGACAGTCAGAAACAAGTAGAATTTACATACAATGAAAAGCATAAGAAAATTGTCAAACACTTGATGCCTTGATTTACAGTACCTGTGAGGGTTTCTGGATCAATATCTGTCATTGTGTTGTTAATTGATTTACAATAATAAATATATACATACATTTTGCATAAAGCAGCATATTTGTTCACTCCCATGTTGATAAGAGGATTAAATACTTGACTAATCTCCCTTTAAGGTTCATTTTATAGATAGCTGTAGATATGTGTTAGAATATGGAAAGTAAACCTCAGGTCATTTCTTTCAGAGAGACCGATGAAAGAAGTCCGTATATGAGGCAAAGAGCTGATCTTTATATTAAGTGTTAAACATCACCTCCAGCTGAGGACATAAAGGCTTTCGTTGAACTGCTCGGTGTCAGACTCCTCTCATCCCTTCAGCTCATCATCAGCTCAGCGTTTCCATGCTGAGAGTGGAGAGATGGATGGATTTATTGATGAAGGCGCCGCAGCACTTATCTCAACACAACAGTAATGTGTGTTTGATTGAGCCGAGTGATGACGGGAAGACACATTTCCCTTTTTGTCCAGCTAACAGACTTTAATGTTGTTAAAGTGTCCAGAGTAACGGAGAACTGACTGATTATTGATGAAGTGATCAGTCAATGAAAGGAGAAGGAGAGTAGAGGACTGCTGAATATCTGGAGATGAGGGTCAACTGTTTTTAGTCTTTTACCTGTTTATGCACTTTAGAAGGAGTTCATAAACTATAATTAGTTAATATAATTTGTTTATTAGTTAGTATAAAAGTATAATTAGTTAATTCAACATGCTGACTCAGCCGGAAAACCTCCGACACGGGCCGACTACCACTACCAGGGACACACCACAAAAACTAGACCGACAGACGCTCACCGACGGCACAAAACTGTCTGTCGGCTTGATTTTACTAAGTATACTGAGGTCACTTGATGATAAATTGAGTAAGCTCTATCCGCTGATGAAGACCACAAGATGCGTTTAAAGACTCTTGAAAGAGTTAGTAAGTAAGTGGAGGAACTTTTACTTCAAAAGAATGAGCTTTAATGTTTGATATTTAACAAGTCTTTTATTTAACAAGAGTTTTGTGTTTGGTTGTGAGGCAGCTGAAGCAGAGAAACAGCATCCAGTCGTCCTTTTCCATGTTGTAATATCGTCCATCTGCTGTTCTTATTATAATAGATGAGAAAATAAGAGACCAGAGGACAACGTCATGGCTTTATATGACTGAAGAGGACGTCTGAACCAAAAGATTTGTCTTCAGTTGGAGAGTGACAGATTCAACCAGTAACAAGAAGTCGGTTTACATCCACCTGTTTTTATGAGCATTGTCAATCTGCGCATAAAATAAAACAAAAACAAACCCGATATATGGTGAAACGTTGGCGTATCCATTAAAACGAAAAGCAACAGAAACACTGAAGAGCTGAAAACACGATGGAGACTGCAACCTTCCAAATATTAATACATCAAATGTCACGTTTTCTACTGTTTGAGATGTGTTATAATAAGAACCGGATACCGGACTCAAAGACGGTGCCCACAAAACGTTTTCTAGCTTCCAGTTTTACTTACAAACCAGCTGTTTATCTCGATGAATCGACTCCTGACGTCAACATGAGAGCAGTTTGCAGATTTTCTGGCAATTTGTTTAAGATCTGCGCTACATTTGGAAGGAAACCTGCCGACCAAGAGACGACTAAATGCTCAACAGTTTGGGGGAATTGTTCTGAGAATGAAACTGAAAATGATCACTCATGTAGGCACTCATGTAGAGTTATTAAATAAAGAGCAAAACTGTTAACAAAGCAGACATATTTATCAGATTTCATACTGCCAGAACATCAAATAAAGGTTTGATATAATGACGTGTCCTCGTCTTCTTCAGTTCCGCTCTCACAGTTTAGGACCAAACAGACGTCCAGCAGGCAGGTAAACGTTTACTTCGAGCAGCTCTGTGAATGAACCAGGATCGGTTCACGTGTGGCTTCAGAACTGCACGGCGCTGGCCGGGATGTCGAACATGGAGGGGTCGAACTGCTGCCCTTTGAACGGCGAGCCTTCGGCGTCCCAGCCCTTCTTCAGCATGTCGTGCACCTTCTGTGGCGAGAAAGAGATGTTGCTGATAAACCCCACAGTGCCATCTAGAGGTGATGTAACTGACCAGCAGAGCAAATGATGATGGAACATAAAAACAACTGATTCAGACAGTAGACAGTTTCTCCATCAGTGACTTTAACTGGCTTCTATTCAGTGTAATCATTCACTGCTTTCACCGCTGTACACGACAGTTCTTCTAGTTCCAACAAACCCAACAGAGTGAGACCTCTTCTTCTCTCTAGCGGATCGCGTCACGTTGATTTCAGGAGTCACATCCTTCAGTGAAACTTTCAGTCGCATCATATCAATAATTTAAGCTCATGAATGTAATATTATTTTCTAACCAGGACTTTCAGTATTTGGATCAAGTAGCTCATGAAAATAAGAAGAAGAATTCAGATGACTACAGCTGTTATTTCTCTGTGTCAGATACATGTTTAATCAACATTTAAGTAAATATTATGGAGGACAGAACCTGCCAAAATAAACTAAATAAATCAATAACTAAATAAATAAATAAAAATGTCATTAAATGTTACAAAAATAATATTAAAAATAAATGTAGCCATTAATTCATTGATAAAATGTGACAAATTAATGTTTGTTTTAATTTGCTTCTTTATTTATAAAATAATAATTTAATTTTACCTTTTATGTATTTATTTTTATACATTTTTAAATGTATTTATCTTTGCATTTATTTTTTTATTATTTATATATTTATTTATGCTTTTATATATTTATTTTTTTATTATTTTTATTAACTTTTAAATATATTTATTTATTTAAAAAATATATTTTTAATTTTTTATATATTTATTTATGCTTTAATACATTTATTTTTTATTTATTTCTCCATGATTTTCCCTTTGCATTTCACCTATTATTTATTTCCCCAAACTCATTTATTTCTGTTTTCTTAGTAGCAGAAAGTCGCTCAAAATTGTACTAAATACAGTACTTGAGTAAATGTACTTTGTTACTTTTCTTTACCATTTCGTGACTCTGTGGTTTTCCCTGCAGCTTCTGATGGTAGTCAAAGGAGAGTCTGTCCAGAACGGCGTGCTCCTCGTCGTCCACCGTCGCCATGGAGCGCTCGCGGTTGATTTGGTTTATATCGATCTCCGCTTCTCCTTTCAGCACCGCGTTCCACCAAACCTCCGAGCTCTTACTGAGCGACATCTGGAAGTCAAAGACGGGGGGGGGTGAATCAAAAGATGTTCATTTAAAAGCTGGACACAGATCGAGTGATGTGTGTGAGTTTTACTCACGACCACGCAGCTTCCCGGCTCCAGACTCCACAGAGAGTTCTCAGTGTTGATCTTGTGGGTGAACTCTCCCTCCATCAGGGTTTTCTCTTCAGCTCCCTCCTTCACGCTCACCTGCAGTCTGCTGGGCTGCAGACTAACTCTGACCTGAGGACACGACCGGTATGAGACATGAGAGCTGAGGTATTCCTGGTACGTGAGGCGGAGGGATAGACGGAGTTTACCTGTCGGCCTTTAACAACCGTCTTTGGCACCAACACGCGGATCTCCACGTCGGTGTAGTCCTGAGACCAGCTGTAGTTCTCCCTCACAGCCCCGTTGTAGCTCTCAGGGTCCGACTGGAGCTTCTCCCGACTCCTGAAACACAACAAGCACACGTACAAAGATCCTTTAATAACCCATGATATGTCAAATGTTCTGTGCTCTAATGCCTCCCCTGTAATGTATTTGACATTCATGATAGATTACCGGAATTTAAAGGGATAGTTCACCCCCAAATCAAAACACATATTTGTCCTCTAACCTGTAGTGCTATTAGGAGGTATCAGCAATAGAGATGTTACTCAAGATAATCCATTTGTTGTGAGCAGTTTCATGCAGGAACTATTTTCTTTCTACTGAATTATATCCGCCAACCGTATCACCACGCAGAAGGAAGCGTGCATCTATACTGTTAGCTCACCGAGCATCACTGAGCTAGTTAACGTTACTGCTCAGCCGAGGAGGACGCCATTAATGTTTAAATCTCTCTTTGTCACAAGCACGAGCCTCTCGTCCATTAGGCCTTTCCCATTTCCTAGTTTCTACCTCCTAGATTCCTTTCCTCGACTCCTCTCCTCACGTCTCAGTCCCTCCCACGGGAGATGCGAGCGGAGGAGGAGAGGAAGAGACGTGAATGTGTCCGATACATATTTAATCAACATTTAAGTAAATATTATGATGGAACCTGACAAAATCAACTAAATAAATGACTGAATAAATAAATAATTAAAAATGTCATTTGATGTAGCAAAAATAATATTAAAAATAAATGAAGTCATTAATGAATTGATAAAATGTGACATGAATTGATGTTTCTGTTTTAATCTGCTTCTTTATTTATAATAATAATAATAATAATAATTAAATTTGACCTTTTATGTATTTATTTTTATTAACTTTTAAATGTATTTTTTTGCATTTATTTTTAATCATTTATTTATTTTTGCATTTTTATATATTTATTTATGCAGTTATATATTTTTTATTTTTGCATGTTTTTCCCTTTGCATTTCACCTATCGTCCATTAGGCCTTTCCCATTTCCTAGGTTCTACCTCATCGATTCATTTCCTCGACTCCTCTCCTCGCGTCTTAGTCCCATGAATATGACATGTGGCACAGCTGCATCGTCTGTCCATTGTTTTGTTATACTGCTGTATTTCATGTGTAAACAGTGGAGGTCACTCACTCTTCTGCTGAGGCTGTACTGGCTGCAGCTGCCTGGTCTCCCGCAGCCAACTGGTCTGGACCTCTGCTGCTGCTGCTGCTGCTGCTGCTGGCGGGCCGAGGTCTGGCGGTCGCTCCTGAGGAGGCCGGAGCTGAAAGAGCAGCTGGAGAGCAGCTCTCCTCTGCGCTCTGCTCCTCCGTCTCCTCGGGAGGCGAGTCGGCGACGATCTCCAGTTCTTGAACCGCCGGAGGAACGCATCGACTCTCCTCTCTCTTCTGCAGCTCGCTCAGCTGCCGCTCTCTGTCGTGCTCTGCCAGCTTCTCAAACAGCTTAAACGTCTGAAGAGGGAATAAAAGATTATTAGAGATGAATTTTAACTCATTCACGCATCTTTCATCAGACAGGAGGAACTAAACTAGCTGCTGTTGGCTCACTGTAGCACAGGATCTGACACGTTTAGCAGATTTAAAATTAATGTTTTACGTTAACAATATTCTCAATCTTGTTCCTAATGAAGAGAAATCTATTTCTGTGGTGTCGACTCATTCACTGCCTGTGTATAGACACTCAGTGTCCAGTTTATTAGGTCCACCTAAAAGTAAAGCAATCTATTACAACAAATCCTCCTTCATGAAGGTTATTATGACATAAAATAGTGCAGAAATTAAAATATAGGAATGAAATAGTATATATAAAATAGAAAGAATATAAATTTATAAAAAACAATAAATATTAGCCAGATAAATAAATAAATAAATAAAGTTAAAAGCCAGACTAAAAATGTGAAATACGAGAAATAATTAGCCAGATAAATAAATAAATAAATAAATAAATAAAGCTCAGTTAAGAGCCAGACTAAAAAGGTAAAATAAAATAAAAATTAGCCAGATAAATAAATAAACAATTAGCTAGATAAATAAATAAACAATTAGCTAGATAAATAAATAAAGCTCAGTTAAAAGCCAGACTAAAAAGGTAAAATACGAATAAATAAATAATTAGCCTGATAAGTAAATAAATAAATAAATAAAGCTCAATTAAAAGCCAGAATAAATATCAACATTCTCTACTGCCCCTATCTATCTATCTATCTATCTATCTATCTATCTATCAATAACCTTATTGAATGTGAATGTTTAGTGGTTAATAATATAAATATATAAATATATATACATATAAAAATATATATAAATATATATATAAAAAAATGAATATATATAAATATAAATATAAAACAGGTGCAGAGCCTGAACTAACTGAACTGGTCTCTCCTCCTCGTGTTGTTGTTGTCATGACACTGAACCCATCCAGCAGCTAGTTAACGACCATGTTGACAGACGCTTCACCTTGAACACCATCTTCTCCGCCGCCCCGGGAGGAAAGCCCATCATCTTGTCCGCCGCCCCGGGAGGTAACCCGGTCATCATCTGGTCGTCGGTGCTCCGCAGCAGCCGGTAGAAATCCGTCTTTCGGTACAGAAACCCGAAGTAGACCTGCAGGAAGTCCCGGATGTTACCGACGTGCTGCAGGATGCCGAGCAGAGCGGTGTCGTACATCTCCGTCATCTGCAGCGGCGGCGACGCCATGAGGGCTTTTAACGGTTTAACTAGGTTCACTAAACTCTAAACTATCTCACTATCTGGTTTAAAGAGCGAAATAAAGCGTCTTTTATCAAGAAATATGAGTTTATAAATGAGTAGGACTCGCTGGCGGACGTTTCATGCGCTTCTCCTTCCAGAACAACAGCAACACATCCGGTCCAGCATTTCAAAATAAGTGCATCATTTCTACAATCACGTAAAATTCGACACAATTAAGCACACAAAAACAACAAAAACATAAATATAAAAACATAATAATGTACTTTGTATCCTTTAACACCACTAATAACTATTACAACAAATGTATTGAAAGTTAGTCGTTCTTTATTTTTTTAATTATTTTTTATTTTTTCTCTATCCGGTTGGTGCAGCAACAGTCGTCCGGGTGGAAATAGATGCCCAATTGTCCGATAAATAGTTCCAGTGTACAGGCAGCTTCATATTAAACAGCATGGCGGCGTCCTTGAGGCTGCTGGTAAGAAAAACTAATATTTAAACGTTTAATACGTTTCTATGAACTCATGTTTACATCTTAATATACCTGTAATATACCTGTAGTATACCTGTAATATACCTGCGTGTCTGTGTTCAGTCAGCTGTTCAGTTTCACAGCGTGTTTATTTAGAAGATAACAGTTTAACCTGCTGCTACATAACTACTGCTACTCCTTCTTCATCTTCTTCTTCAATATGTCTTTATTAACATATTCGGTTTGTTTAACACATCAACCTTTACTATCTAAAGAGACATTTTAGGCAAAAAGAAAAAGAATAAATCCGTCTGGAGCCGCAAAACATGTGATCATTGTGATGAAGGTAACTCAGTTTATAGTCTAAGTATATAGTATATAAGTCTAATGCAGTGAGGGCCAAAGAGACAATGTACTAAGGAGTATTAGGGCCACATTGAGGGAAAACACATCTGAGATTTACACAATAAAGTCATAATATTACAAGAAAAAATTTCGTAAATTACGAGATTAAAGTCATAACTCTATGAGAATAAAGTCATAATATTACGAGAATAAATTTGTAATATTACGAGAAAACATTTTGTAATATTACGAGAATAAAGTCATAATATTAAAAGAATAAAGTTGTAATATTACGAGAATAAAGTCATAACATTACGAGATTAAAGTCATAACATTACGAGATTAAAGTCATAACATTACGAGATTAAAGTCATAACATTACGAGAAAAAAAGTCCTAATATTAAGAGAAAACATTTTGTAATATTACGAGAAAACATTTTATAATATTACGAGAATAAAGTCATAATATTACGAGATTAAAGTCATAATATTACGAGATTAAAGTCATAACATTACGAGAAAAAAAGTCCTAATATTACGAGAATAAATTTGTAATATTACGAGAAAACATTTTATAATATTACGAGAATAAAGTAATAATATTACGAGAATAAGGTCATAACATTACGAGAATAAGGTCATAACATTACGAGAATAAATTTGTAATATTACGAGAAAACATTTTATAATATTACGAGAATAAAGTAATAACATTACGAGAATAAAGTCATAATATTAAAAGAATAAAGTTGTAATATTACGAGAATAAATTTGTAATATACGAGAAAACATTTTGTAATATTACGAGAATAAAGTCATAACTTTAAGAGAATAAAGTCATAATATTACGAGATTAAAGTCATAACATTACGAGAATAAAGTCATAACATTACGAGAAAAAAAGTCCTAATATTACGAGAATAAATTTGTAATATTACGAGAAAACATTTTATAATATTACGAGAATAAAGTAATAATATTACGAGAATAAAGTAATAATATTACGAGAATAAAGTCGTAATATTATGAGAATAAAGTCGTAATATTATGAGAATAAAGTCATAATATTATGAGAATAAAGTCATAATATTACGAGAGTAAAGTCGTAATATTATGAGAATAAAGTCATAATATTACGAGAATAAAGTCGTAATATTATGAGAATAAAGTCATAATATTATGAGAATAAAGTCATAGGTTTACAAAAAGAAAACAAAAATAACATGTAAAGTACTACTTTATAATATTACGACTTTTTTTTCTCGTAAACTTCTGACTTTATTCTGGTAATCTCAGATTTATTTTTTTCCTCAATGTTGCCCTAATACTCCGTCGTACCATAAACCTACAACAGGTACGAGGGTAGTACATGCAATAGGTGGTGTTGCCTTCATTATGAGGCTCAAATACGTTTTGCGGCTCCAGCCAGATTTTTAAAATTTATTTTTTTTGCCAAAAATGTCTCTTTTGATAGTAAAGGTTGCTGACCCCTGACCTCGGGTGTCTCCCCTTAACTGAACATTAAAGAAGCATTCTTGTTCTTTTTGCAAAAACAGACATTCATAGATGCAAATGTTTTATTTCAACACTTTTCTTGTGTCTTCTTGTGGATAAATGACAACATAAAGTGTGTTAAAATGTACAACCAAAGGTGGATAACCAGTTGAGATAAACTGGGAACTGCAACTGAATCATCATTTCACAAGCTCAGCTCTTACTGATCCTGATTAGATCCTGTAAAGCCTCCTGTTCTCAGAACTAGTCGTAGTAATCTGATGGTTTATTTCCCCTCTGCAGAGTTCTTTATCCAGGTCCGGCTCATTATGCAGCTCCTCTGGAAGCAGAGCCCTCCACGTCACTGCAGCGTGCTGCAAGGTAAACACTCCAGACATCATTATAATGAACCCTATATAGGTTAGGTTCACATTATTCTGAGTCTGTCTTAAAACAGTCCTCACTTGCCCATATGAGCTAGACAATTTAAGAAGATATCTCGCAGAGTTACAGTCTCTGAAGTGCAGAGTTCTTTGTATATTTGGGATTTGCACGATGGCGTAACTAAGCACTAGTGAGCATTCTTGCTTTTGGATCGAGGCTCATCGTGTAGTTATCAGTTTGCTTTACTGACATTTTATCCTCTTTCTTTCTCTTTTGTTTTCCAGAACAAAGCAGCTCGTGTCCGAGTGGGGAAAGGAGACAAACCTATAACCTATGAGCAAGCACTTCCACCTCATTACATCGCCCACCGCAAAGGATGGCTGTCACACAATACCAGTGAGCACGACCACGACCACGACCACGACCACGAGCATGCTCCTTAAAGAGCAACTTAACAGTTTGAATCTAGTGTTTGTAAAGATGTAAATACAACAGGACTTGTGGGAAAGGAGCAAAGCATGCAGAGACTATTTTAATCGGTTTAAAAGTTGTATTAGGCGATATACTTAAAGTGGATGTATTGCTGTATACTCTGTAAACTCTCCTTCCTGTTTCTTCTAGGTAACCTGAAAGGAGAGGAGGGCGCAGCTGACCGGACCATAGAGGACGTGTTCATAAGACGTTTCATGTTCGGGACCTTCCACGCCTGCCTGGCCAACGAGATCGTGATCAAACGACGCGGCAACCTGCTCATCGTGTGCGCTTTGATGATCCAGAAGTTACCTCCGCAGAAGTTTTACTTCTTGATCGGCTACTCGGAGTCGCTGCTGTCGCACCTGTACAAATGCCCCGTCAAGTTAGAGATTCAGACGCTGCAGGATAAAGCCGTGTACAAGTACCTCTGATGTTGTACTAATACTGAATGTTTCTACTAGAGATGGTTTACCACCAGATGGATTCTGCTCTTGTTCTTCAGCGTTATTGCTTTTGTGAAATAAATGCTCAGATTTAAATAGACATGTGTTATTGAAACATTATGCCTGATATTGTTAAACATATATAGCAACTACAAGGTTTAATAAACTGTATGTATGTATATACTGCAGCTCCAGTTCACTCTGATCCAACTGTTATTTACATTTGGAAATGTCATCCTTTTATCTATGAGCGGTGGAAGTAACAAATATTAATTGATAAAAAATTGAGGCGATAATAAATGCATGTAAATTGAACAACAGATCTGTAAAACTGGATGTGAATTGATAAATTATCAAGTGATTTGATTAATTTAAAACGTGATACGATGAAAAAAGAGCCGTGTTTTATCATTTTCACCATCTTACATTCATCATTCACAACACTAAATTGTCAATTTTTCAATTCACATGCAGTTTCATCACCTCCATTCCTCATGTTTATCATCATAATATAATATCTTTATTTATATATTATTTATCAAAACAAATTATCAAGTGCTTCACATAGCAAGAAAGAACACACAGAACATACATTATAGCAACACATAAAAACAGCAATACAAGTAGAGTAAGTAGATGAAATCAGGGAAAAGCGGTGCGATAAAAGTATGTTTTAAGCTTTAATTTAAAAGAAGCCTCTGACTCAGCCGAACGTATCATGGTTTGTAAGTCGGGAAAAGTTAATACCGGCTGGGGTCCTATAAGATACTTCAAAGTTAAAATATCAGGTTGCATTTTATACATCTTGTTCATTAATTTTCAGCACATTACTCCAGAAGAAGAAGATTACACTTAGTCCCCCTTTGTAGCATTTATAAGCAGTAAATAAACATTTAATAAGCGGTTTATAACACTCTGTAATGTAGATGTAAGTACATATAAGTGTTTATTAATGTATAACTATAACTCCTCCAGTGGACATCTAAACTGAAGGCTGCTGTATAAACAGACAATAAATGACAATATAATGAAAACACTTGAAATGTCTTTACAACTACATTAAAGTGTGTTATAACCTGTTTATTTAATGTTTATAAATGCTAAGTAGTACATGTACTTTTGCTGTGTGACACCTAAAAGAAAAATATCCACATGATAAGTTCATTTAAATGCTTCTTTTGATTTATTGTTAATTTCATCACAGTGCAAATACATTCACATTTAAGGCACGTGAGCCTCGTCAGTGCAAACACAAGGCACACGGGATCGGAGCGTTTCGTTTCATCATGTTACCTGGTGAAACTTCCAGCTCACAATTACAAAACACGCATCGAAAAATATCACAGCCCTTTTTATTCCATCGTCCTTTTTAATTAAAAAGGCTCAATAACATAAATGTCATCATTAATACTCCGTGTAAAATATCAAACAGCAGGATTAAAAATTAAAACAAAGTTGTGTGTGAGGCACAAAAGACTTCAACTTCTTTCATTAGAAGTTCTGCAGAGATAAAAGTTCAACAATATTTAAGAGCTGAACTCTAAATAAGTTCAGCTTAAAGAGACAGTTTGACATTTTGGGAAATATGAAGCTGCAGCTGGTTAAACGCTTAACATAAAGACTGGAAACAGCTCGCCTGGTTCTGTCTAAATGTTATAAAATCCACTTTGCAGAACCTCTAAAGCTCACTGATAAACACTTTATATCATGTTTGTTTAATTCACACAAAAATTGACATGTCAAAACATCAAATTGTAGTTTTATGGTTGTCTATGTCAAACTATTCTTGCCAAGAAACCGTTCCAAACATACCGTTAACCTCCGTTAAATTGCAAATTATCATTTTTACACTTCAGTTTTTGTTTTGAATTAAACAAACGAGACATAACGAGGTGATTAGTGAGCTTTAGAGATGCAGATAGGTGGATTTTGATATCTTTAAACAGCTGTTTTCACACTATTTTCTGTGCTAAGCTTTATACTGAACGGACAGACGTGACTTTCTGATGGCGGGTCCGTACAAAAACGTGTAAAAATACAAGTAATATTTATATAACTACAAGGATTATTTCTTATTTCCCAACCAAGAAATTGTTTGGCACAAAACCCCTCCAGTAAAACGCAGAAGTGGCCAGCTGTTTCCCCGTTTCCAGTCTTTATGCTAAGCTAAGCTAAGCTTGAGTGATATCGATCTTCTCAGCTAACTCTCTGCAAGAAAGCAAATAAGTGTATTTTCCCAAAATGTCGAACTCTTCCTTTAGAGATGATTGGATTAACAACAGCTAGTAAACCTTTGGTTGTGCATCATTTAAGAACAAAAAAAGTTGAGATGACATTTTGAACCCCGAACAGTCAGTAAAGAACAGAAGTTTATAGTGCAGTTTATATGCAGAGATCTGCACAATATGAACTGGGTGAGGAGTTTATCTCAAATATAAAAGAATAAAAAAAACCCTAAGAACATTTTCACAGCAGATATTTTGACTCGTCGTCGTAAGAAAACTACAGTAAACATTAAAGGAGAAGTTTGACAGTTTGGGAGATTCTGGTGGAGGGTCCGTACGAAAACGTGTATATCTCAAAACTTCAATTAATAGCCCGGCTCTTATTTGCTTCAATCGGTGAACTCAACCGGCGTCTATAGGTATATTTCCCGGTGAAGAAGTCTCCTGGCGGCGAGGAGTGAAGCAGAGGGACCGTGACAAACTAGCGTATTTCCCAAAACGTCAAACGTGTCCTTTAACGACGGCTCCGTTCTATTCAAGTGTCCCAGTAAACCATGACAGAGTGACAGTGAGCCAGCATGCACAATACCAGGACCCTGAAACTGAAGCAGCTGAATAGAATCCAGCCATCATTTAACTTTTCCTGTTGAGACGAGTCAAAACGGGAAACAGGGTTATAAAAAAAGGTCGATCCAACCGTCACGCTTGTGGTAAAAGTTGACCAAACAAGTCGGATAAACCAACCCCATCTCGTAGAAATGGCAGCTTCCTGGCGTGCGTCGCTTCTTGGTTACTTGGTGTCGCGGCAGCTGTCGCCCTGACAGGACTGGAGCTTTATAAGCCGCTGGTTCATCGCCTGCAGGACGGCCGGATCCACCTTCTTCACGATGTTCTCCAGCTGGTGGGGGTCTGACGTCAGGTTGTACACTTCCACAAACGACTGGGGACACAAAGAAGAAGAAGAAGATGAGACGCTGAGTTTCGTCACATCTGTTAAAGGACTCAGATTACATGTACTGTATGTCGTCATGCTGTACCTCGCTGTCTGCAAACTCGCAGTATTGCAGGTTGTCTTTGCCGTCGAGGGTCCGGACGCAGGCGTAGGTGTTGTTGTAGGCGTCTTCGCACACGCAGTCTGGGAAACATTGCTGAAGAACAAAAGAATTATTCTCATTAAAAAAATATTTTTATGGGATACACGGTTGGCAAAATGAATACGGGTTAACTACATCTTTTTCTGTATATTCTTTATTAATTTATTTATTTTATGTTTTATTTATTTTGTTTATTTAATGATTTAATGTCATTTATTTATTTGTAACCCTTTAAAAAAAACGAGTAATTGATATGCAATATATATATATACAAATAACAAAATATAACAGAATCATTTTTCATTTACTTTAACAGTTATCTTTTAATTTATTTCTGTATATATTCAATTCAATTCAATTTATTTTTATATAGCGTCAAATCAGAAAGGACTATAGGATATATGTATTTATTTTTTGCATTCAAATTACTCTATTTTTTTCTGTACATTTTAATATATTTTTTTCTATATAATGTAATTTATTTATTTTTTTGCATTTAAATTATTCTAATTTGTCTGTAAATTCTTAATTTATGTAATTTATTTATAATGTCATTTATTTATTTTTTGCATTTAAATTACTCTAATTTGTCTGTAAATTCTTAATTGATGTAATTTATTTATTTGTATATAATTTAATTTATTTAAATTTTATCCCTTTACTTTTCTTTATTCTTTTCCCTATTGCCTGTGCTATTCCTTGAAAGGCCAAGCTGTCAATCAACTAGCTTTGGGCGGGCCTTTCCTGCACAGGTTGAGTAGTCAATTCCTGCTCACATATACTCTATTTTAAATAAAAAATAATAAGTAATTTACATGCAAAAAATACATATATTTATATATATATATATATATATATTTTTATTAAAACTGCATGATGGCCTTAAAGGCCATCATGCAGTTTGACGACAACATTGCTGCCAATCACAGGAACAGGATTAACAGGTTTATCTAAAAGTTTCCTCATGAACTGTTTTGGAGGATTTCAGTCTGAAGGTCACACCCTGTTTGATGTTTTTTTTAATAGGTTTAAAGGGTAGAGTTTGTCCTGCTGTCATGTAATAGTAGACATTCAAATTCCCATTGATATTCCATTTCTGTTTGATAAATGACTTGAACAATGAACCGAAAGTCTTGTTGCTGATTGGTTTTCTGTTGATCAATAGTTATATTTATTTATTTATATATATATAAATTATGAGTACTTAATGCAGAAAAATGTCCCCTGTGTGAAATATTATTACATATTATATTATTATTATTATGAATGTAGCATGTTACTGTTGTTGGTAGAACAGTACATTATTTCCCTCTGAAATGTAGTGACGTAGAAGTTTAAAGTACCATAAATGTAAGTGCTCAAGTAAAGTACAAGTACCTAAAACGTTACTTATAATACTTGAGTAAATGTTACTTTCCACCGCTGCACATAAATATATTTAAGTACCTGTCTACCTTTTTATTATAAGTTATTTAACAACAGTAATGATACTAAATTCACTTTAAGTACCAAAGACTCAAAGGAATACTCCCTCATGATATCACATATATAGAAACTAGTGGAGGTGGAAGTACTCAGATTGTTTACTTGGATAAAGGTTCCTCCTATAGGATAATAAGTACCTCCTGTAGGATAAGTAAGTAGGATAATGGGGATAATCTATTCTGTGGCGCCTTAAATGATGTGAAACCATCTCGAGTGTCTTTCAATGGTAAACTGGATTTAGGGATCAAGGTGAAGTGACTGATAACGACCTGAGGAGGATGATCCGACCTGTGAAGAGGCTCATAACAGTCATCATCACCATCACCTGGATGGACCGAGGAGAGGAGAGGAGAGGAGAGGAGAGGAGAGGAGAGGAGAGGAGAGGAGAGAATTAGAATTATTATAGAAATTAAAGAAATAAAGCATCTATCTTTATATATAGAATTTTAAATTCCGTGGGAGAATACAAACATAAATTTAGTGTAATAATTATTCATGTTTACTTCTAATTTTAAGGATTTCTGTTTTGAAAACGTAGAACTAAATTACTGAAATCATGTCCATGCATCTGTCCATGGAAAGACATAATGGTTGAAATTTCAAACCACAGAGTAATTTATATTTAAAGGTCCCGTATTGTAAAATAGTGAGATTTTCATGGCTTTTATATTATAAAGCAGGTTTAAGTGTAATATAAATCAGAATCAGAATCAGAATCAGAATCAGAATGGTGTTTATTGCCAGGTGTAAGGGGTATACACGAGGAATTTTCTTTGGCTTTGTTGGTGCGAGGCAAACAGTATAATAACAAAGAATAGATAAACGTTAGAATAAAATAAGAATAAAAAATGTACAATTTACAAAATAAGCTATAAAATAAACATGGTATAAACAGATAGTGCAAATATTGTCGGTGTGCAAACAAAACAATCAGGTATCAGAGGGAGAGAGAGGGAGAGAGAGGGATACTGTAGGGGGTGGTATTGAGAGTGTATGAGAGAGGGGGAGAGTCAGTGTCGGGGCCGTAGTGTGTGTGTGAGGGGAAGACAGTCACAGGGGGGCGGATGGGCTGTTGGAGAGCCCCACTGCCATGGGGAAAAAACTGTTTTTGTGGCGTGAGGTTTTGGTCCTGATGGACCTTAACCTCCTGCCAGATGGTAAAGTCTGAAAGAGATGGTGTCCAGGATGGGAGGTGTCGGCCACAATCTTCCCTGCCCTCCTTATGGTCCTGGAGGTGTACAGCTCCTGGAGGGAGGGAAGGTTGCAGCCAATCGCCCTCTCTGCAGCACGGATGACCCGCTGCAGCCTGGCCTTGTCCTTGGCGGTGGCAGCGGCAAACCAGACGGTGATGGAGGAGGTGAGGATGGACTCGATGATGGCCGAGTAGAAGTGCACCATCATGGTCTGTGGCAGGTTGAATTTCTTCAACTGCCTCAGGAAGTACATCCTCTGCTGGGCCTTGCTGGTGAGGGAGCTGATGTTCAGCTCCCACTTGAGGTCCTGGGCGATGGTCGTGCCCAGGAAACGGAACGACTCCACCGTGTTAACTGGGGAGCCGCGCAGGATGAGGGGGGGGAGCGGGGCTGAGTTCCTTCTGAAGTCCACTGCCATCTCCACTGTCTTCAGAGCATTCAGCTCCATGTGGTTCTGGCTGCACCAGGATGCCAGATGGTCAACCTCCCATCTGTAGGCAGACTCGTCACCCTCGGAGATGAGGCCGATGAGGGTGGTGTCGTCTGCAAACTTAAGGAGCCTGACAGATTGGTGTCTGGAGGTGCAGCCGTTGGTGTACAGGGAGAAGAGCAGTGGGGAGAGAACGCAGCCTTGGGGGGCACCGGTGCTGATGGTCTGGGTGTCGGAGACTTGCTTCCCCAGCCTTACGTGCTGACTCCTGTCTGTTAGAAAGTCTGTGATCCACCTGCAGGTGGAGTCAGGCACGCTCAGCAGGGAAAGCTTGTCCTGTAGCAGAGCTGGGCTGATGGTGTTGAATGCGGAGCTGAAGTCCACAAACAGGATCCTGGCATAGGAGCCAGGGGAGTCCAGGTGCTGGAGGATGTAGTGGAGGGCTAAATTTACTGCGTCGTCTACAGACCTGTTGGCTCTGTAGGCGAACTGCAGTGGGTCCAGCAGGGGGTTGGTGATAGTCTTTAGGTGGTGGAGCACAAGGCGTTCAAAGGTCTTCATTATAACGGAGGTCAGGGCGACGGGTCTGTAGTCCTGAAGACCTGTGATCCTTGGCTTCTTGGGGACCGGGATGATGGTGGAGGCTTTGAATACTGTGAAAGTATTGACAGAGAAATACACACACCATGTATTCAGAAACTGTGTCTTTGAAACAAGCCGTCAGGATTTCTGTCCATTTGTGATGTCACAAATATACAATATATATATAGATCATAGATATAAAACTGTTTTTATCTAGACCATTTCACAGTTTTAAACATAAATATTCTAAAATGTTTATTTTCTTGTGGCAAGTGTATATGAATGACATCAGCTGACAGGAAGTAAACATATACGCAAGCTGTTGCCCAGCAACGCAATTCCATTGCAATTCTGTTGAAATGCACTAAAACGGAGCGTTTCAGACAGAGGGTGAATACAGGCATATTCAGGCAGACAGTATGAGGAAAATAAAGTGTTTTATGAAGATTAAAGCATGGAAACATGTTCTAGTAGAAACATAAAATACAAGTATGAACCTGAAAATGAGCACGATATGGGACCTTTAAGTTAAAAGGGAAGAAGATGAACTTATGTAATAAATAGACATGAATGTGTATTGGACTTTTGGCACCACCAAGATTTGTTTAGTTTGTATTTGATGGACCTAGAAGAACTCTTTTCAGGCCATAGATGTGTGCGTGCTCACCGGGTGGATGTGGATGAAGAGGCCGTGCTCGTCTTCGGTTGGATTGAGACCCTGAACGAAGTCCAGCAGCACCGGGTCGGCGTTAAAGAAGTGAGGATGAGAGATGAAGACCGGAGAGTCTGGAGAATTGAAAAAGAAATAGAATAATTAGTTCACTCACAACGTTTCTCCAGATCTCAGGTGTCTAAACCAGAAGAAGTTGTAAACAAATTTCTGCTGCATAAAATGACGTTTTTTAGTAAATGTAATCTTTGCTTTTGAATTACTGGATCATTCAACATCTCCAGGCCTCTGAAAAGCAGGGAAGTGACGATTACAAAGTTTTGGGCCGATACCGATGTTTAAAATAACAATTTTATTTTGTTTTTGCTGTTATTTAGGTGTTATTTTTGCATTATTGAAACTACAAAATTGTGTCTTTTTTTTTTTTAAAGACTTCAAATCTTAAATGTCGGTCAAGACTGATATTTGTTATTTTTGTTAGGATTGCCTCTGTGTTTTGGATTTACCCTTAAAAACATTCAAGGAACAAAGATCGTCACATAAGTGGAACACATGTACAGTAAACGACACAGTTGTTGGATTTTACAGATATCCAAGGACAGCTTTATGGATACGTGTTTATTTAGCCTTTCATTGTCCAGACAATAGTTTTTAAGATTAACAATAATAAAAACACTGATTACTTTCCCATCCGTTTCAATGGGCACTGAAGGTGTGGAGGCTCGGGGTGGGAGACTAAATTCATCACGTTATATATGTAATGTTATTGTGATTATATATATTATGTTAGAAAATGACCAGATGGGAGTCGCTGGTTTTGGCCAATATCATGAATTGAATAGCTCAGAGTCGAGGTTCCTCTGTGGTGGAAACGATATAGGACCTTACAACGAGGCGAGCCGTCCTCATGGACGATTATATCTCTGATCATGTTAAACCCATTTTTAGTGTCTCGACCCGGTTCTGGATCCGTGAAGAAGTGGTTGAGCGGGGTCAACGGTCGTCTGCTATAGCAACCAAGAAGCCTTTACTGTAAAATACATGCATTGTTGTGTTTAATAAAAATGTAGAATAGAGAGGGTGTAATATTTCATATTGAAACACTGAAAGACCCTCAGAGGACTTTATATCATCGGCCATGTTGAGCAGGTCGACTTTCAGCACCTCCTTTATTCCAATTGTTTAACAAAATAGTTTTATTGTTATTTGTTTTTATTCATCTTTTTCTTTCCTTATATTTTATTTGCTGTATAATTTATATTATTTTATACTGTAAAAAATATTTGCAGAATTTTATTTTGTAACAAATAAAATCTGAACATGTTTATGAATCTACTGTATTGAACTTTTATATATAGATAATGAAAAAATAAATAAAAAAAAACTTTTAGAAACCTCCATTTTGCAGTTTTTCAGTCTGGAGAAGTCATGTGACCACAGTGCAGTGTGACATCACATTCTGAAACGTGACATCACATCACATTCCGAAACATGACATCACATTCTGAAACGTGACATCACATTCTGAAACGTGACATCACATCAGAATGTGGCTTAGTGACATCACATTAAACAGAATGTGGCTTAGTGACATCATAAAGTCACTAGAATGTTGTGTGTGCACCAGTAGAAGCTCCCGCAGTCTAACAACTCAGTTATAGTCGAACCTTCACCAGAGAAGCATCTCTCAGTGATAACAGAGCGTGTGATCAGAGCGACAGTTAGTCAATCTACTACATACCTGCTATAGCTACTTCAATACAGCATTACTACTGTATTGTCCTCGTATAATACTACTGTATTATACTCCGTACAGCGTTACTACTGTATTATACTCCGTTACCACAACTAACACCTCCGTTGTGCTATGATGAAGAAGATCGTCCGTTCAAGAAACGAGGTGAGATCTTCTCAGCCAGACACCTTTAAACACACTTTGTTCAGCGTTACACTGATCTAGGCCTTTAAACACACTTTGTTCAGCATTACACTGATCTAGGACTTTAAATACACTTTGTTCAGCGTTACACTGATCTAGGCCTTTAAACACACTTTGTTCAGCGTTACACTGATCTAGGCCTTTAAACACACTTTGTTCAGCGTTACACTGATCTAGGCCTTTAAACACACTTTGTTCAGCGTTACACTGATCTAGGCCTTTAAACACACTTTGTTCAGCGTTACACTGATCTAGGCCTTTAAACACACTTTGTTCAGCGTTACACTGATCTAGGCCAGCCCACAGTTTCATCTGGTTTTTAATCTTTTGTCTAAACTTTTGACAAATGCATGAGCAGTATAAGATACGTATGTGGACTAAAACAGGGCTGTTTTTTACAGTTAAATTAACAAAAACCAGAACTGAAAACATATTCTAAGCTTCACCAAAAGATTTTAGATCAACCTGATCTCCAAAAAACTGATCTGAAACTGAAGTTATTGACAGTATAAATGGTGTTCTGTGTGTATAGTATAAAGGAAACAGTAGAAAGATGTGATTCTGTGGTGTGAGGCTGAACTTGGCTAGACTCTTGTGACCAACTGAATCAGTGTGTTTCAGAAAAAGTAGCTTCACAGTGCTCTTTAGAAGCAGATGGAGTTGGCTTCAGTACTTTCAACTGTCTCTTTGTGTGATCCAACGTTAGGACGGGACTGTTTTCTCGGTGGTCTTTCCGTCACTTGACCAAGAGCTGGTTGAAGCCGCTACCCAGCAGGCTCCCAGCAAGGAGATGCAGTATCTCAGAAAACACAACTTTGAGCAGGCCTCAGTCATTGCTGCCCTGAGGGAGCAGATGGCCGCCAAGGATTCCAGCTGGGAAGAGGAGAAGATGAGGATCCTGAAGGCTCTCAAGTCAGAGAGACTCATCAGGAAAGATGCCCAGAAGGGCCTCAAAGGACAGGACAACCCTGACCTCCAGGTTCAACTCCTCCAGACTCCCAGCAACCAGCTGAAGAACTCTCACCAGCACAACACTGAGCTGGCCGCCGAAATCGCTGCCCTGAAGCAGCAGATGGCCGCCAAGGAGTCCTGCTGGGAGCTGCAGAAGAACAAGATCCTGATGACTCAGAGAGCCATCAAGATACAGGCTCAGAACGACCTGCAGAACAAGGAGAAGGAGAAACAGAAGGTGATCGACTCTCTCAATCAAAGTCTTCTTGATAAGCAGAATGAAATCCTGATGGTCAAACAGACTCCCAGCAACCAGCTGAAGGACTCTCACCAGTACAACACTGAGCTGGCCGCCGAAAACGCTGCCCTGAGGGAGCAGATGGCCGCCAAAGAGTCCCGCTGGGAGTTGGAGAAGAACAAGCTCCGGATGGCTCAGAGAGCCATCCCGATACAGGCTCAGAAACAGGAGGTGACCGTCTCGCTCAGTCAAAGTCTGCTTGAAAAGCAGAGTGAGATCGTGATGGTCAAACAGACTCCCAGCAACCAGCTGAAGGACTCTCAACAGGTCACCGAGCTGGCCGCCGAAAACGCTGCCCTGAGGGAGCAGATAGCCGGCTGGGATCTGGAGAAGAACAACATCCTGAATGCTCTCAGGTCAGAGAGAACCATCAGGAAGGAAGCCCAGAGGGACCTCAAAGAACAGGACAAACAAAACCCTGACCTCCAGGTTCAACTCCTCCAGACTACCAGCAACCAGCTGAAGGACTCCCAGCAGCACAACACTGAGCTGGCTGCCGAAAACGCTGCCCTGAGGGAGCAGATGGCCGCCAAGGAGTCTGGCTGGGAGCTGGAGAAGAACAAGCTCCGGATGGCTCAGAGAGCCATCCCGATACAGGCTCAGAAACAGGAGGTGACCGTCTCGCTCAGTCAAAGTCTGCTTGAAAAGCAGAACGAGATCGTGATGGTCAAACAGACTACCAGCAATCAGCTGAAGGACTCTCACCAGCACAACACTGAGCTGGCCGCCGAAAACGCTGCCCTGACGGAGCAGATGGCCGCCAAGGAGTCCGGCTGGGAGCTGGAGAAAAACAAGATCCTGATACAGGTTCAGAGCGACCTGCAGACCAAGGAGCAGGAGAAACAGGAGGTGACCGACTCTCTCAGTCAAAGTCTGCTTGAAAAGCAGAACGAGATCGTGATGGTCAAACAGACTACCAGCAATCAGCTGAAGGACTCCCACCAGCACAACACTGAGCTGGCCGCCGAAAACGCTGCCCTGAGGGAGCAGATGGCCGCCAAGGAGTCCGGCTGGGAGCTGGAGAAGAACAGCTCAGCTCAGAGCCTGATACAGGTTCAGATGGACCTGCAGACTAAGGAGCAGGAGAAACAGGAGGTCACCGACTCTCTCAGTCAAAGTCTGCTTGAAAAGCAGAACGAGATCGTGATGGTCAAACAGACTACCAGCAATCAGCTGAAGGACTCCCACCAGCACAACACTGAGCTGGCCGCCGAAAACGCTGCCCTGAGGGAGCAGATGGCCGCCAAGGAGTCCGGCTGGGAGCTGGAGAAGAACAGCTCAGCTCAGAGCCTGATACAGGTTCAGATGGACCTGCAGACTAAGGAGCAGGAGAAACAGGAGGTCACCGACTCTCTCAGTCAAAGTCTGCTTGAAAAGCAGAACGAGATCGTGATGGTCAAACAGACTACCAGCAATCAGCTGAAGGACTCTCACCAGCACAACACTGAGCTGGCCGCCGAAAACGCTGCCCTGACGGAGCAGATGGCCGCCAAGGAGTCCGGCTGGGAGCTGGAGAAAAACAAGATCCTGATACAGGTTCAGAGCGACCTGCAGACCAAGGAGCAGGAGAAACAGGAGGTGACCGACTCTCTCAGTCAAAGTCTGCTTGAAAAGCAGAATGAGATCCTGATGGTCAACCAGGGCTGGACTGAAAAGTGTGAAAAGGCCTGTGAAGCTTGGAAGGAGGAGAACAGGGAGATCAGAGAGACCTGTGAGAGAGAGCTCCAATCTGCACTTGATCAAAAGAATCTGATGGTCAAATCTCTGCAGGACGAGTCGGACAGGAAGGTGAGCCAGGTCGTCCTGGAAAAGGATGATCTGATCACCGGATTGACGACGGCCAAGATGGCTCTGGAAGTCCTGACTCTAAAGAAGGAGATGCAGCTCATCCAGAGCGAGGTCCGGCTGAAGGAGAAGGAGATGCAGCTCCTCCAGAGCGAGGCCGAGTGGTCAACGAAACTCGCCGCTCTGGAAGATCAGATCCGGCTCAAGACCGACACCACCACAGACCTCCAGGCACAACTCCTCCGCCTCCAGGAGCTCCACCAGAAACTTGACCTGGGAGCGCTGAAGATGACCGCGGAGGAGATGAATGCCAAGAAGAAGGAGTTAAAGAAGCTGATTGTGGAGAAGGAGAAGGAGGAGAAGAGACAGAAGAAAGAGAGGGAGGAAAGAGAGAAGAGAGAGAAGAAGGAGAGGGAGGAAAGAGAGAAGGAGGAGTTGAAAAGATTGAAGAAGGAAAAGGAGGCTCTGGAGAAAAAAGAGAAGGAGGACTTGAAAAGGGAGAAGAAGGAGAGGAAGGAGAAAGAGAGGAGAGAGAAGTAGCATCCTTTCTCTCCACATTCTTCCCCCATCCCCCTTCTGACCATCCCGCCCCTTCACCCCCTACACCCCCTACACCCACACCCCCTACACCCTACAACCCCTACACCCCCTACACCTACACCCACCAACCCCTACACCCCCTACACCTACACCCCTTACGACCCCTACACCCTACCTACTCTATGTGAAGTGATTTCACCTCCTACACCCTACAACCCCTACACCTACACCTCCTATACCCTACAACCCCTACACCTACACCCCCTACACCCTACAACCCCTACACCTACACCCCCTATACCCTACAACCCCTACACCTACACCCCCTACACCCTACAACCCCTAGCCCCTACACCCTACCTGCTCTATATGAAGTGATTTCAACCTCCTCCCCACGGTGACGTGGTCGCCTCCTACCATCACCCCTCCATACTCTCTCCCTCCTCCCCACAGCGACATGGTGGCTGAGTGATTCGGCCCTTGTCTGCTGGGTTGAATCCGGGTGATCCGTTTTCCTCCCATAAATCATAGTATATAGTATATCATTAAAAAAAATATTAAAAAGTCATAGTATATAGTATATCACAAAAAAATATAAAAAAGCCATAATATATAGTATATCACAAAAAAATATAAAAAAGCCATAATATATAGTATATCACTAAAAAATATAAAAAAGCCATAGTATATAGTATATCACTAAAAAATATAAAAAAGCCATAATATATAGTATATCACTAAAAAATATAAAAAAGCCATAATATATAGTATATCACTAAAAAATATAAAAAAGTCATAGTATATAGTATATCACTAAAAAATATAAAAAAGCCATAATATATAGTATATCACTAAAAAATATAAAAAAGTCATAGTATATAGTATATCACTAAAAAATATAAAAAAGCCATAATATATAGTATATCACTAAAAAATATAAAAAAGCCATAATATATAGTATATCACTAAAAAATATAAAAAAGCCATAATATATAGTATATCACTAAAAAATATAAAAAAGCCATAATATATAGTATATCACAAAAAAATATAAAAAAGCCATAATATATAGTATATCACTAAAAAATATAAAAAATCCATAATATATAGTATATCACTAAAAAATATAAAAAAGTCATAGTATATCACTAAAAAATATAAAAAAGCCATAGTATATAGTATATCACTAAAAAATATAAAAAAGCCATAATATATAGTATATCACTAAAAAATATAAAAAAGCCATAATATATAGTATATCACTAAAAAATATAAAAAAGTCATAGTATATAGTATATCACTAAAAAATATAAAAAAGCCATAATATATAGTATATCACTAAAAAATATAAAAAAGCCATAATATATAGTATATCACTAAAAAATATAAAAAAGCCATAATATATAGTATATCACTAAAAAATATAAAAAAGCCATAATATATAGTATATCACAAAAAAATATAAAAAAGCCATAATATATAGTATATCACTAAAAAATATAAAAAATCCATAATATATAGTATATCACTAAAAAATATAAAAAAGTCATAGTATATCACTAAAAAATATAAAAAAGCCATAGTATATAGTATATCACTAAAAAATATAAAAAAGCCATAATATATAGTATATCACTAAAAAATATAAAAAAGCCATAATATATAGTATATCACTAAAAAATATAAAAAAGTCATAGTATATAGTATATCACTAAAAAATATAAAAAAGCCATAATATATAGTATATCACTAAAAAATATAAAAAAGCCATAATATATAGTATATCACTAAAAAATATAAAAAAGCCATAATATATAGTATATCACTAAAAAATATAAAAAATCCATAATATATAGTATATCACTAAAAAATATAAAAAAGCCATAATATATAGTATATCACAAAAAAATATAAAAAAGCCATAATATATAGTATATCACTAAAAAATATAAAAAATCCATAATATATAGTATATCACTAAAAAATATAAAAAAGTCATAGTATATCACTAAAAAATATAAAAAAGCCATAGTATATAGTATATCACTAAAAAATATAAAAAAGCCATAATATATAGTATATCACTAAAAAATATAAAAAAGCCATAATATATAGTATATCACTAAAAAATATAAAAGTCATAGTATATAGTATATCACTAAAAAATATAAAAAAGCCATAGTATATAGTATGTCGATAAAAAGTCTTAGACTTAGAGATGTTATTGTCATTGTCATGGAAAAACAATGAAAAACAGTTTAGCAGGTCTTGGCAGTAAAAGCAAGTAAAAAAACAAAAAACAAGGTAAAAGTGAGCATGGCTCACATACTGACCTCTGACCTCCAGATATGTGAATGTAAATGGGTTCTATGGGTACCCACGAGTCTCCCCTTTACAGACATGCCCACTTTATGATCATCACATGCAGTTTGGGTCAAGTCATAGTCAAGTCAGCACACTGACACACTGACAGCTGTTGTTGCCTGTTGGGCTGCAGTTTGCCATGTTATGATTGGAGCATATTGTTTTATGCTAAATGCAGTACCTGTGAGGGTTTCTGGATCAATATCTGTCATTGTTTTATGTTGTTAATTGATTTACAATAATACATATATACATACATTTGCATAAAGCAGCATATTTGTCCACTCCCATGTTGATAAGAGGATTAAATACTTGACTAATCTCCCTTTAAGGTTAATTTTCTTTCTTCAGACTGTAAGGTCTGTCACATCAAAGAGCTGCATGATGGGAGACGACAAAGGTGGAGGTAGGCCGACACTGATACCAGACAGACAGACAGACAGACAGTGATGGAGGTGACGGAGAGACAACAGATGATCAGGACCTCTTTGAACTTTTAACTGGATCAATCACCTGCCGGTTGTTGTTTTTCTGACTCTATATAACCAGAGGTATTTGTACTCTACTTGAGTATTTAAAATGTCATGCTACTTCCTACTTCTACTACAATTTGGAGGGAAGTAATGTACTTTTTACCTCATCTACGACAGGGGTCAACAACCTTTACTATCAAAAGAGCCATTTCGGGGCAAAAAATAAATAAAAATCTGTCTGGAGCCGCAAAACATTTGATCATTGTGATGAAAGTAACAGTTTATAGTCTAAGTATATAGTATATAAGTCTAATGCAGTGAGGGCCAAAGAGATAATGTACTACGGAGTATTAGGGCCACATTGAGGGAAAACACATCTGAGATTTACACAATAAAGTCAGAATATTACAAGAACATTTTTCGTAAATTACGAGATTAAAGTCATAACTCTATGAGAATAAAGTCATAATATTACGAGAATAAAGTCATAACATTACGAGATTAAAGTCATAACATTACGAGAAAATAAGTCCTAATATTACGAGAATAAATTTGTAATATACGAGAAAACATTTTGTAATATTACGAGAATAAAGTCATAATATTAAAAGAATAAAGTTGTAATATTACGAGAATAAAGTCATAATATTACGAGAATAAAGTCATAACATTCCAAGAATAAAGTCATAACATTACGAGATTAAAGTCATAATATTACGAGAATAAAGTCATAACATTACGAGATTAAAGTCATAATATTACGAGATTAAAGTCATAATATTACGAGAATAAAGTCATAACATTACGAGATTAAAGTCATAATATTACGAGATTAAAGTCATAACATTACGAGAATAAAGTCATAATATTACGAGAATAAAGTAATAATATTACGAGAATAAAGTCCTAATATTACGAGAATAAATTTGTAATATTACGAGAAAACATTTTATAATATTACGAGAATAAAGTCATAATATTAAAAGAATAAAGTTGTAATATTACGAGAATAAATTTGTAATATACGAGAAAACATTTTGTAATATTACGAGAATAAAGTCATAACTTTAAGAGAATAAAGTCATAACATTACGAGAATAAAGTCATAATATTACGAGAATAAAGTCATAACATTACGAGATTAAAGTCATAACATTACGAGATTAAAGTCATAACATTACGAGATTAAAGTCATAACATTACGAGAAAAAAAGTCCTAATATTACGAGAATAAATTTGTAATATTACGAGAAAACATTTTATAATATTACGAGAATAAAGTCATAATATTAAAAGAATAAAGTTGTAATATTACGAGAATAAATTTGTAATATACGAGAAAACATTTTGTAATATTACGAGAATAAAGTCATAACTTTAAGAGAATAAAGTCATAACTTTAAGAGAATAAAGTCATAACATTACGAGAATAAAGTCATAATATTACGAGAATAAAGTCATAACATTACGAGAATAAAGTCATAACATTACGAGATTAAAGTCATAACATTACGAGATTAAAGTCATAACATTACGAGATTAAAGTCATAACATTACGAGATTAAAGTCATAACATTACGAGAATAAAGTCATAACATTACGAGATTAAAGTCATAACATTACGAGATTAAAGTCATAACATTACGAGATTAAAGTCATAACATTACGAGATTAAAGTCATAACATTACGAGATTAAAGTCATAACATTACGAGATTAAAGTCATAACATTACGAGATTAAAGTCATAACATTACGAGAATAAAGTCATAATATTACGAGAATAAAGTCATAACATTACGAGAATAAAGTCATAATATTACGAGAATAAAGTAATAATATTACGAGAATAAAGTCATAATATTACGAGAATAAAGTCATAACATTACGAGAATAAAGTCATAACATTACGAGAATAAATTTGTAATATTACGAGAATAAAGTAATAATATTACGAGCATAAAGTAATAATATTACGAGAATAAAGTCATAACATTACGAGAATAAAGTCAGAATATTACGAGAAAAATTTTCGTAAATTACGAGATTAAAGTCATAACTCTATGAGAATAAAGTCATAATATTACGAGAATAAAGTCATAACATTACAAGAAAAAAGTCCTAATATTACGAGAATAAATTTGTAATATTACGAGAAAACATTTTGTAATATTACGAGAATAAAGTCATAACTTTAAGAGAATAAAGTTGTAATATTACGAGAATAAATTTGTAATATACGAGAAAACATTTTGTAATATTACGAGAATAAAGTCATAACTTTAAGAGAATAAAGTCGTAATATTACGAGATTAAAGTCATAACTCTATGAGAATAAAGTCATAATATTACGAGAATAAAGTCATAACTCTATGAGAATAAAGTCATAATATTACGAGAATAAAGTCATAACATTACGAGAATAAAGTCATAACATTACGAGAAAAAAAAGTCCTAATATTACGAGAATAAATTTGTAATATTACGAGAAAACATTTTGTAATATTACGAGAATAAAGTCATAATATTAAAAGAATAAAGTTGTAATATTACGAGAATAAATTTGTAATATACAAGAAAACATTTTGTAACATTACAAGAATAAAGTCATAACATTACGAGATTAAAGTCATAATATTACGAGAATAAAGTCATAACATTACGAGATTAAAGTCATAACTCTATGAGAATAAAGTCATAACATTACGAGATTAAAGTCATAATATTACGAGATTAAAGTCATAACATTACGAGAATAAAGTCATAATATTACGAGAATAAAGTAATAATATTACGAGAATAAAGTCATAATATTACGAGAATAAAGTCATAACTTTAAGAGAATAAAGTCATAATATTACGAGATTAAAGTCATAACTCTATGAGAATAAAGTCATAATATTACGAGAATAAAGTCATAACATTACGAGAATAAAGTCATAACATTACGAGAATAAAGTCATAACATTACGAGAATAAATTTGTAATATTACGAGAAAACATTTTGTAATATTACGAGAATAAAGTCATAATATTAAAAGAATAAAGTTGTAATATTACGAGAATAAATTTGTAATATACGAGAAAACATTTTGTAATATTACGAGAATAAAGTCATAACTTTAAGAGAATAAAGTCATAACATTACGAGAAAAAAAGTCCTAATATTACGAGAATAAATTTGTAATATTACGAGAAAACATTTTGTAATATTACGAGAATAAAGTCATAATATTAAAAGAATAAAGTTGTAATATTACGAGAATAAATTTGTAATATACGAGAAAACATTTTGTAATATTACGAGAATAAAGTCATAACATTACGAGATTAAAGTCATAACATTACGAGAATAAAGTCATAATATTACGAGAATAAAGTCATAACATTACGAAATTAAAGTCATAACATTACGAGATTAAAGTCATAACATTACGAGATTAAAGTCATAACATTACGAGATTAAAGTCATAACATTACGAGAATAAAGTCATAACATTACGAGATTAAAGTCATAACATTACGAGAAAAAAAGTCCTAATATTACGAGAATAAATTTGTAATATTACGAGAAAACATTTTATAATATTACGAGAATAAAGTAATAATATTACGAGAATAAAGTCATAATATTACGAGAATAAAGTCGTAATATTATGAGAATAAAGTCATAATATTATGAGAATAAAGTCATAGGTTTACAAAAAGAAAACAAAAATAACATGTAAAGTACTACTTTATAATATTACGACTTTTTTTTCTCGTAAACTTTATTCTGGTAATCTCAGATTTATGTTTTTCCTCAATGTTGCCCTAATACTCCGTCGTACCATAAACCTACAACAGGTACGAGGGTGGTACATGCAATAGGTGGTGTTGCCTTCATTATGAGGCTCAAATACGTTTTGCGGCTCCAGCCAGATTTTTAAAATTTATTTTTTTGCCAAAAATGTCTCTTTTGATAGTAAAGGTTGCTGACCCCTGACCTCGGGTGTCTCCCCTTAACTGAACATTAAAGAAGCATTCTTGTTCTTTTGGCAAAAACAGACATTCATAGATGCAAATGTTTTATTTCAACACTTTTCTTGTGTCTTCTTGTGGATAAATGACAACGTAAAGTGTGTTAAAATGTATAACCAAAGGTGGATAACCAGTTGAGCTAAACTGGGAACTGCAACTGAATCATCATTTTACAAGCTCAGCTCTTACTGATCCTGATTAGATCCTGTAAAGCCTCCTGTTCTCAGAACTAGTCGTAGTAATCTGATGGTTTATTTCCCCTCTGCAGAGTTCTTTATCCAGGTCCGGCTCATTATGCAGCTCCTCTGGAAGCAGAGCCCTCCACGTCACTGCAGCGTGCTGCAAGGTAAACACTCCAGACATCATTATAATGAACCCTATATAGGTTAGGTTCACATTATTCTGAGTCTGTCTTAAAACAGTCCTCACTTGCCCATATGAGCTAGATATTTAAGTAGATATCTCGCAGAGTTACAGTCTCTGAAGTGCAGAGTTCTTTGTATATTTGGGATTTGCACGATGGCGTAACTAAGCACTAGTGAGCACTCTTGCTTTTGGATCGAGGCTCATCGTGTAGTTATCAGTTTGCTTTACTGACATTTTATCCTCTTTCTTTCTCTTTTGTTTTCCAGAACAAAGCAGCTCGTGTCCGAGTGGGGAAAGGAGACAAACCTATAACCTATGAGCAAGCACTTCCACCTCATTACATCGCCCACCGCAAAGGATGGCTGTCACACAATACCAGTGAGCACGACCACGACCACGACCACGACCACGAGCATGCTCCTTAAAGAGCAACTTAACAGTTTGAATCTAGTGTTTGTAAAGATGTAAATACAACAGGACTTGTGGGAAAGGAGCAAAGCATGCAGAGACTATTTTAATCGGTTTAAAAGTTGTATTAGGCGATATACTTAAAGTGGATGTATTGCTGTATACTCTGTAAACTCTCCTTCCTGTTTCTTCTAGGTAACCTGAAAGGAGAGGAGGGCGCAGCTGACCGGACCATAGAGGACGTGTTCATAAGACGTTTCATGTTCGGGACCTTCCACGCCTGCCTGGCCAACGAGATCGTGATCAAACGACGCGGCAACCTGCTCATCGTGTGCGCTTTGATGATCCAGAAGTTACCTCCGCAGAAGTTTTACTTCTTGATCGGCTACTCGGAGTCGCTGCTGTCGCACCTGTACAAATGCCCCGTCAAGTTAGAGATTCAGACGCTGCAGGATAAAGCCGTGTACAAGTACCTCTGATGTTGTACTAATACTGAATGTTTCTACTAGAGATGGTTTACCACCAGATGGATTCTGCTCTTGTTCTTCAGCGTTATTGCTTTTGTGAAATAAATGCTCAGATTTAAATTTACATGTGTTATTGAAACATTATGCCTGATATTGTTAAACATATATAGTAACTACAAGGTTTAATAAACTGTATGTATGTATATACTGCAGCTCCAGTTCACTCTGATCCAACTGTTATTTACATTTGGAAATGTCATCCTTTTATCTATGAGCGGTGGAAGTAACAAATATTAATTGATAAAAAATTTAGGCGATAATAAATGCATGTAAATTGAACAACAGATCTGTAAAACTGGATGTGAATTGATAAATTATCAAGTGATTTGATTCATTTAAAACGTGATACGATGAAAAAAGAGCCGTGTTTTATCATTTTCACCATCTTACATTCATCATTCACAACACTAAATTGTCAATTTTTCAATTCACATGCAGTTTCATCACCTCCATTCCTCATGTTTATCATCATAATATAATATCTTTATTTATATATTATTTATCAAAACAAATTATCAAGTGCTTCACATAGCAAGAAAGAACACACAGAACATACATTATAGCAACACATAAAAACAGCAATACAAGTAGAGTAAGTAGATGAAATCAGGGAAAAGCGGTGCGATAAAAGTATGTTTTAAGCTTTAATTTAAAAGAAGCCTCTGACTCAGCCGAACGTATCATGGTTTGTAAGTCGGGAAAAGTTAATACCGGCTGGGGTCCTATAAGATACTTCAAAGTTAAAATATCAGGTTGCATTTTATACATCTTGTTCATTAATTTTCAGCACATTACTCCAGAAGAAGAAGATTACACTTAGTCCCCCTTTGTAGCATTTATAAGCAGTAAATAAACATTTAATAAGCGGTTTATAACACTCTGTAATGTAGATGTAAGTACATATAAGTGTTTATTAATGTATAACTATAACTCCTCCTGTGGACATCTAAACTGAAGGCTGCTGTATAAACAGACAATAAATGACAATATAATGAAAACACTTGAAATGTCTTTACAACTACATTAAAGTGTGTTATAACCTGTTTATTTAATGTTTATAAATGCTAAGTAGTACATGTACTTTTGCTGTGTGACACCTAAAAGAAAAATATCCACATGATAAGTTCATTTAAATGCTTCTTTTGATTTATTGTTAATTTCATCACAGTGCAAATACATTCACATTTAAGGCACGTGAGCCTCGTCAGTGCAAACACAAGGCACACGGGATCGGAGCGTTTCGTTTCATCATGTTACCTGGTGAAACTTCCAGCTCACAATTACAAAACACGCATCGAAAAATATCACAGCCCTTTTTATTCCATCTTCCTTTTTAATTAAAAAGGCTCAATAACATAAATGTCATCATTAATACTCCGTGTAAAATATCAAACAGCAGGATTAAAAATTAAAACAAAGTTGTGTGTGAGGCACAAAAGACTTCAACTTCTTTCATTAGAAGTTCTGCAGAGATAAAAGTTCAACAATATTTAAGAGCTGAACTCTAAATAAGTTCAGCTTAAAGAGACAGTTTGACATTTTGGGAAATATGAAGCTGCAGCTGGTTAAACGCTTAACATAAAGACTGGAAACAGCTCGCCTGGTTCTGTCTAAATGTTATAAAATCCACTTTGCAGAACCTCTAAAGCTCACTGATAAACACTTTATATCATGTTTGTTTAATTCACACAAAAACTGACATGTCAAAACATCAAATTGTAGTTTTATGGTTGTCTATGTCAAACTATTCTTGCCAAGAAACCGTTCCAAACATACCGTTAACCTCCGTTAAATTGCAAATTATCATTTTTACACTTCAGTTTTTGTTTTGAATTAAACAAACGAGACATAACGAGGTGATTAGTGAGCTTTAGAGATGCAGATAGGTGGATTTTGATATCTTTAAACAGCTGTTTTCACACTATTTTCTGTGCTAAGCTTTATACTGAACGGACAGACGTGACTTTCTGATGGCGGGTCCGTACAAAAACGTGTAAAAATACAAGTAATATTTATATAACTACAAGGATTATTTCTTATTTCCCAACCAAGAAATTGTTTGGCACACAACCCCTCCAGTAAAACACAGAAGTGGCCAGCTGTTTCCCCGTTTCCAGTCTTTATGCTAAGCTAAGCTAAGCTTGAGTGATATCATCTTCTCAGCTAACTCTCTGCAAGAAAGCAAATAAGTGTATTTTCCCAAAATGTCGAACTCTTCCTTTAGAGATGATTGGATTAACAACAGCTAGTAAACCTTTGGTTGTGCATCATTTAAGAACAAAAAAAGTTGAGATGACATTTTGAACCCCGAACAGTCAGTAAAGAACAGAAGTTTATAGTGCAGTTTATATGCAGAGATCTGCACAATATGAACTGGGTGAGGAGTTTATCTCAAATATAAAAGAATAAAAAAACCCTAAGAACATTTTCACAGCAGATATTTTGACTCGTCGTCGTAAGAAAACTACAGTAAACATTAAAGGAGAAGTTTGACAGTTTGGGAGATTCTGGTGGAGGGTCCGTACGAAAACGTGTATATCTCAAAACTTCAATTAATAGCCCGGCTCTTATTTGCTTCAATCGGTGAACTCAACCGGCGTCTATAGATATATTTCCCGGTGAAGAAGTCTCCTGGCGGCGAGGAGTGAAGCAGAGGGACCGTGACAAACTAGCGTATTTCCCAAAACGTCAAACGTGTCCTTTAACGACGGCTCCGTTCTATTCAAGTGTCCCAGTAAACCATGACAGAGTGACAGTGAGCCAGCATGCACAATACCAGGACCCTGAAACTGAAGCAGCTGAATAGAATCCAGCCATCATTTAACTTTTCCTGTTGAGACGAGTCAAAACGGGAAACAGGGTTATAAAAAAAGGTCGATCCAACCGTCACGCTTGTGGTAAAAGTTGACCAAACAAGTCGGATAAACCAACCCCATCTCGTAGAAATGGCAGCTTCCTGGCGTGCGTCGCTTCTTGGTTATTTGGTGTCGCGGCAGCTGTCGCCCTGACAGGACTGGAGCTTTATAAGCCGCTGGTTCATCGCCTGCAGGACGGCCGGATCCACCTTCTTCACGATGTTCTCCAGCTGGTGGGGGTCTGACGTCAGGTTGTACACTTCCACAAACGACTGGGGACACAAAGAAGAAGAAGAAGATGAGACGCTGAGTTTCGTCACATCTGTTGTCACATAAAGGACTCAGATTACATGCACTGTATGTCGTCATGCTGTACCTCGCTGTCTGCAAACTCGCAGTATTGCAGGTTGTCTTTGCCGTCGAGGGTCCGGACGCAGGCGTAGGTGTTGTTGTAGGCGTCTTCGCACACGCAGTCTGGGAAACATTGCTGAAGAACAAAAGAATTATTCTCATTAAAAAAATATTTTTATGGGATACACGGTTGGCAAAATGAATACGGGTTAACTACATCTTTTTCTGTATATTCTTTATTAATTTATTTATTTTATGTTTTATTTATTTTGTTTATTTAATGATTTAATGTCATTTATTTATTTGTAACCCTTTAAAAAAAAAGAGTAATTGATATGCAATATATATATATACAAATAACAAAATATAACAGAATCATTTTTCATTTACTTTAACAGTTATCTTTTAATTTATTTCTGTATATATTCAATTCAATTCAATTTATTTTTATATAGCGTCAAATCAGAAAGGACTATAGGATATATGTATTTATTTTTTGCATTCAAATTACTCTATTTTTTTCTGTACATTTTAATATATTTTTTTCTATATAATGTAATTTATTTATTTTTTTGCATTTAAATTATTGTAATTTGTCTGTAAATTCTTAATTTATGTAATTTATTTATAATGTCATTTATTTATTTTTTGCATTTAAATTACTCTAATTTGTCTGTAAATTCTTAATTGATGTAATTTATTTATTTGTATATAATTTAATTTATTTAAATTTTATCCCTTTACTTTTCTTTATTCTTTTCCCTATTGCCTGTGCTATTCCTTGAAAGGCCAAGCTGTCAATCAACTAGCTTTGGGCGGGCCTTTCCTGCACAGGTTGAGTAGTCAATTCCTGCTCACATATACTCTATTTTAAATAAAAAATAATAAGTAATTTACATGCAAAAAATACATATATTTATATATATATATATATATATATTTTTTTTTTTATTAAAACTGCATGATGGCCTTAAAGGCCATCATGCAGTTTGACGACAACATTGCTGCCAATCACAGGAACAGGATTAACAGGTTTATCTAAAAGTTTCCTCATGAACTGTTTTGGAGGATTTCAGTCTGAAGGTCACACCCTGTTTGATGTTTTTTTTAATAGGTTTAAAGGGTAGAGTTTGTCCTGCTGTCATGTAATAGTAGACATTCAAATTCCCATTGATATTAGTAGTATAGGACTGGTGGCTTTGCGCGTGCATGTGAAATGCGCGTGCACGTGAGCATGCGCGCGCGTGTGTGTGTGTGGGGATACAGGTGAACCCTTGGTGACCCTGGTGTCCTTTTTGTAACCCTAGGGCTGATGTTAATTATTGGTAGTTGTCCAAAGGTGTCTGCTGTAAGGTGTTATCAGTTGCTCCACAACAAAAAAAGAAAGACCCCATCCTGTGGATCCTGATGCAGATAAAAAATACAGTTGTATCCCAATATGTGTCTTTTATTACAGTATCATTAAAAGTTCAAACAAACCCCTGGTCCCTGTGACCAAATGTTTTTGCTTTTTGGTGTTTCCACAGAAGACCCATACTGTTGATCCTGAGTCAGATAAAAAAAAAAGTAGGTTGTATCCAAGATGTTATCAGTTGCTCAGTAAACAAAAGAAGACCCCCTCCTGTTGATACTGGTTCAGTGAACAAAACACAGTTGTATACCTATATGTGAACTCCGTTGTATCCAAGAGGTGTCTTTTTTTATTACAGTATCATTAAAAGTTCAAACAAAGCCTAGTGTGCTGTGGTCAAAATGTTTATGGCTTTTGATGCTGTGGTGGTTGGTACTGTTTGCAGGCTATAGCAGCATGGATCCTGTAACCATATGTTTGTTTGTGAGAGGGTGTATGGATTAGCGTTGTTCGTAGTCGATATTAACATGTATCCAGGACAAATGGTGTGAGAAGGGAAGTATGTCATCTCCTTCATGTCATCTCCTAAAATTCTTTATGAGATGTATCTGTGAGAGGGGGTGGGGTATGGGGTGGTATTGTTTGTAATAGATATCAGCATGTATCCAGGGACAAATGGGGTGGATGTGAGCGGGATGGGGGTCATCTCTTGTATGCCATCTCCTAAAATTCTTTAGGAGATGTATCTGTGCTGTAATGATTTGTTAACATTTTAAATTGGTAGATGTGTGTTAGTACACCACTAATTTTGCTTGTAGTCATCTCCCAAAAAAAAAAAAGCGGTGCAATGTCGGTAGAGTTACAATATAGTGGGTTTTTTAAAAAAAAAAAAAAATGTATGTAGTGTGAATGGGGCAACCTCAAGGCCTGTCAACCATGCGTATTCATGAGATGTCACTAGCTCCATCTTTTACCTACACTTTGTGTATATAGTCAGCATTCAGCTGAGGTCGTGTTTACCAAACTTCACAACTTTTGAAGAGGACGCTTTTCCTAACGCCACTCTTGCATTTTGCACATTAGGTACAGTGTTCTTTTCTTTGGATGCTTCATTTTTGGCGTCTGTGAACATAGAGCTGATGTGACTTGCCAAAAAGCCCCAGTTTTGTCTCATCTGTCCAAAAGACATTCTCCAAGAAGCTTTGTGGCTTGTCAATATGCATTTTGGCATATTCCAGTCTCACTTTTTTATGATTTGGTGTCCTCCGGGGTTGTCTGCCATTAAGTCCACTTTGGCTCAAACAGGAGAAAATGGCTCATGGACTACTACTAAAACACTATGAATACTATAGAACTAACTAGCATTGTTAGAAAAATAATTATTAATGGGACAAATTTCTTGGGTATTTTAGCGTGCGATCAACTGCCTAAACACATCAGGCTGCTTGGAGATGGTCTTATAGCTTTTACCTTTAACATGCTTGTCTATAATTTTCTTTCTAATTTCCTGAGACAACTCTCTCCTTAGCTTTCTGTGGTCCATGTTCAGTGTGGTACACACCATGATACCAATGTTTAATGTGCCCCTATGGTCAAATTATTTTCAATCTTTTCTAGGGGTACCATCATTTTTGTCCAGGCCAGCTTCATTAGTTTGTTTTTTTAAATGATTCTGAACCAAAATTCAAAAACATTAGCTGATTTTCATTAGTTCATTTTCAATACATTTTTATTTATTATTACTTTTTTGTCAGTTTCAAGTTATTTCAGTGACCATTGTTTTTTTTTATTCTTTCTTTAACGGAAGGGTACCAACAATTTTGACTATGTGTGTAGATACACACACACACACACACACACACACACATACAGTATATACATATGTCTATATCCACACCCGCTTACATATAGATATCCACTTAGACACAGCCAATGTTTAATGTGCCCCTATGGTCAAATTATTTTCAATCTTTTCTAGGGGTACCATCATTTTGTCCAGGCCAGCTTCATTAGTTTGTTTTTTTTAAATGATTCTGAACCAAAATTCAAAAACATTAGCTGATTTTCATTAGTTCATTTTCAATACATTTTTTTTTATTATTACTTTTTTGTCAGTTTCAAGTTATTTCAGTGACCATTGTTTTTTTTTATTCTTTCTTTAACGGAAGGGTACCAACAATTTTGACTATGTGTGTAGATACACACACACACACACACATACAGTATATACATATGTCTATATCCACACCCGCTTACATATAGATATCCACTTAGACACATTCGCTTACACAGTTATCTATTCTATTTTACAGACAAAAAAAAAAAAAAAGGACATATTTACATCCCTTTAGTTGACCTTTTTGTCGACATTACTTATTAATTAATTTTGTTTAACTCCAATCCTCACCCTGACTCAAAGTAGCCCACCCATGATCAAAAATGATATTCTGTTCTTTTATTTCTATTAACATCCCTCTCAAGAACCCACTGATGTTTCAAAAACATTTTGAAATGTTCAGTGTTTAACTGTTGTCTTTTTATAGCTTTAAATATAAATGCTTTCCCCATCGTAATGATGATGTTGTTCAGGTCTTTTCCTTTTTTTTTTCATCACCCCTTAAATCACCAAACATTATAGATAAAGGACAACTATAGAAATTTGATTTGTAGACTGAGATCCACTTTTTTCAACGTTAATCCAAAATAATGCAACTTCCTTACAATACCAAAAATAAATGAATGTCTGACTCCTCTTCCTCCTCACACAATCTACATATGTCACCTTGTTGGATGCCCCATTTTAATTTTTTTTTAGCATTCTCTTAGTAGGCAAGAATTTGTAGATTAGTTTTAGTTGTAAAATTCTAATGGAGACATCAAAAGAAGTTGTGTAAATACATGCATATACTTTCCTCCATGGGATACATTTGTCTAACAAATACCCCCATTTTTGACTGGATAGCTAATGGTGTAGCAGAAATGTGTTTAAGTTGCATGTATAACTGATATATTTTCTTGTTTATTTTTGTCTTATTCATCCATGTTGTGTCCTTAATGTAGGGGTAACATGCCACTTGTTTTGTACATAATAATAGCTTCCTTTTCCAGATCTGAGGTATAGCTGCACAGAGTTGATTAAATGTAAAAAGGTCACAAACATTACCGTATACTATTTTAAATTCATCATAAGTCTTGATTTCGCCCCCCACTATTCAAGAGGTCATTTATAAATAATATTCCTTTTTTCAAACATTGATTCAATAAAGATACGGTGATCATTAATCAAAATATTTCTATTATACCACAACACTTGGCTCTGGATTTCATAACTTCACACTGGTTGATGATATTGGTATTGAAACCAACCGACTATGGCCTCGTCCAAAAAGCCGGATAAGTATGGAAATGACTTTCTCTTTAATATAGTGAACTGAAAAGCAGTTAACTGGAGGTAAGGATAGAGTTCTTTGTGGAACAGAGGATGAGCAGACCTCAATCATTTTGCTGAAAACCACTGCGGATTTAAGATACATTTTGGTATAAGGGATGCGTTTAGTGCAAAGTTGAGTGCCTTAAGGTTTAACAATTTAAGTCCACAGTGTTTGTAATCATTATACAGATAAGCTCTTTTAATTTTGTCAGGCTTCCAACCCCATATGAAATTGAACACATTTTGCTCATATTTTTTAAACAGCTCCTCTCCTGGGGTAGGTAATGACATGAGGATATAGATAAACTGAGGAATCACTAAGGAATTTATCACGGTTATTTTTTTCCATATAAAGTTAAGTTAGTCATTCCCCAAACTTTTTAATTTTCTGTCTACTGTATGTAGCTTTCTATCAAAGTTTTCCTTCGTGATAAGGTCCATGTCTTTAGGGATATGTATACCAATGACATCTATTGGGCCATCTGACCATTTTAGTGGGCAGATTACTATAGATATTAAAATTTGTACCTTTCAGAGATCCAATTCGCAGCACAGTACATTTATCATAGTTAGGTTTTAGTCAGGAAATTACTGAGAAGTTATTCAACTCTTTAACTAATGCAGTAAAGGATGCAACATTTGGTTGATTTTGAAAGTTTACATCGTCCGCATACATTGATATTTTTGATTCCAAACTATTTATTCTCAAACCTTCTATGTTGTTATTCATTCTTACTTTTTGTGCTAAGATTTCTATAGCTATAATAAATAGATACGCAGACAGTGGACATCCTTCTTTCAATCTTCTATATTGCTTAATTGTTTCAGAAAAAAAACATTGTTTATTATTTTACACTTTGGATTACTATACATTACTTTTTATCCAACTAATTAAAGAGTCTCCAAAGTTAAAATATTCTAAACATTTATAAATAAAATCCAAACGTACTTTATCGAAAGCTTTCTCAAAGGCAGCAAAAAAAAAAAAAAAAAAAATGAAAGCAGAGGTTTTTGTTGAGTCATAATATTCAATTATTTCAATTATTTGGCTAATACTGTCACTGATAGATCGACACTGTAAGAAGCCACACTGATCTGGATGAATAATATTGGGCAGTACTAGTTTTAATCTGTTTGCAAGACATTTGGCTAATATTTTAGCATCGTTACATTGTAGTGTGATTGGCCTCCAATTCTTTAGAGTAGTGGGATCTTTATACCTTCCACCTGAATCTTGTTTCAATAATAGTGAGATTAAACCTTCCTGTCGAGTTTCTGTAAGTTGTTTTTTGCTATATGACCAGTTGAAGGTGTTCAGCAAAGGTGTTTTAACAGACTCATAGAAGGTTTGATAAAAGTTTACAGGTATGCCATCGGCTCCTGGACTTTTTACCTTTTTCAAAGGAGTTAATAGCTGGATGTAATTCCATCCAGCGTAATAAGTCCCTCACAAGATTTTTTTCTTTCTCTGTTAACTTTACGGTATTATCGTCTTGAGAATTGGGGCTAGTATTTTGAGGCAATAAATCCTCTGGTGGGCTCTGTAAGGAGTACAATTTTGAAAAATAATTATGTTGTACCAGCAAAATTTCCCTGGGTTTTTTCAATGATTTTATTTCCTACTACAAGCTTCAAAACATTTTTCTTTACAGTGTTTTTATACTGCAGATTTAAAAAATATTTGGTTGATCTCTCCCGATTTTTCCAGCCATTCTATTCTATTTCTCAAATATGATACGTTGGCTTTCTCTGCACATAGTCTTTCTAACTCTCTTTCCTTGTGCTCAAGATTGTCCAGTAGAGCTTGTGACACATTTGTATTATTGTCTACCCGTTCTGTTAAATCTTCTATCTCAGCTATCAATATTTTTTCTGTCTCCAAACGATTTTTATTTTTCCTTGAGCTGTATTGAATGCAGTGTCCCCTTAAGGTGTATTTTAAAAGCATCCCATATAATCAAAGGATCCGCTGTATCATTATTCACTACAAAGAAATCTTTTATGAATTTGTTTGTTGTATCTATAAACTCTTTATCCTTCATTAGCTTCTGATTTAATTTTCAGTATCCTGGACCCCTATGAAACGTTGTGGTACAAATGCTCAAGGTTATAAGATGATGATCTGACCTAAATCTCTCTTTAATCTCGACTTTATTCATTTTTGGAGTCAAAGAAAATGATGTTAAGAAATAATCTATTCTGCTAGCCTGATTTCCTCGTCTCCATGTATATCTTGTTTGCTTTGGATTTCGCAATCGCCATATGTCAATTAAATCTAGTGAGGTCATGAGGCCAGAAATAGCATTATATGCTCTAGAATGATAATTCTTAGTTTGTATGCCTTTTCGATCCAGATCTACATCCAACACAGTGTTGTAGTCTCCTGTCATTATCAAATTTTTTATCATGTAGTTTTTCTTTTCTTGCAACATGTTGAATATATCTTGAAAGAAGAGTGGATCATCAGAATGAGGTGCATACAGATTTACTAATACAAATTCTAGGCTATCCACCAATATATCTTGTATAATATATCTACCTGCTTGATGTATTATTGTATCTTTGACCACAATATCTACTTCCTTTTTATACATTATCATTACAACTTTAGAATTTGAGCATCCGTGTGAAAAGTATATGTTATCCCCTCCACTCTGTTTTCCATTTAATCTCATACAGTTGGGTAGAGTGAGTCTCTTGTAAACAAAATATATCATAGTTTTTATCCGTAAGCCAACTAATAAAGTGTCCCCTTTTCTTCCTATCAGCTAAACCGTTACAGTTGAAGCTTGATATTACTAACTTAGACATATTTGATCTTCAGTGGATTCTATACTTTCATGATTCTTGAAAAAAAAAAAAGGATGGAAATAATAATAGTGACACCAAAACAACGGGAAGGGGCTGAAAATATTTCCTGTTTCTTCCATCCTCTGATGATATATTTTCTATTGTCATATTTCTCTCCCTTTTTAAATAGCGTCTAAGAGAAACATTTTACTATAACAAAACATCCAATCCCAATTTATGAGCGCAAAACTAAGAACAAAAGATCCTCATTTTTTTATTTTCTGCATTGATGATCTTTTGTTCTTAGTTTTGCACTCATAAATTGGGATTGGATGTTTTGTTATAGTAAAACATATACTTTTCACACGGATGCTCAAATTCTAAAGTTGTAATGATAATGTATAAAAAGGAAGTAGATATTGTGGTCAAAGATACAATAATACATCAAGCAGGTAGATATATTATACAAGATATATTGGTGGATAGCCTAGAATTTGTATTAGTAAATCTGTATGCACCTCATTCTGATGATCCACTCTTCTTTCAAGATATATTCAACATGTTGCAAGAAAAGAAAAACTACATGATAAAAAATTTGATAATGACAGGAGACTACAACACTGTGTTGGATGTAGATCTGGATCGAAAAGGCATACAAACTAAGAATTATCATTCTAGAGCATATAATGCTATTTCTGGCCTCATGACCTCACTAGATTTAATTGACATATGGCGATTGCGAAATCCAAAGCAAACAAGATATACATGGAGACGAGGAAATCAGGCTAGCAGAATAGATTATTTCTTAACATCATTTTCTTTGACTCCAAAAATGAATAAAGTCGAGATTAAAGAGAGATTTAGGTCAGATCATCATCTTATAACCTTGAGCATTTGTACCACAACGTTTCATAGGGGTCCAGGATACTGGAAATTAAATCAGAAGCTATTGAAGGATAAAGAGTTTATAGATACAACAAACAAATTCATAAAAGATTTCTTTGTAGTGAATAATGATACAGCGGCTCCTTTGATTATATGGGATGCTTTTAAAATACACCTTAAGGGGACACTGCATTCAATACAGCTCAAGGAAAAATAAAAATCGTTTGGAGACAGAAAAAATATTGATAGCTGAGATAGAAGATTTAACAGAACGGGTAGACAATAATACAAATGTGTCACAAGCTCTACTGGACAATCTTGAGCACAAGGAAAGAGAGTTAGAAAGACTATGTGCAGAGAAAGCCAACGTATCATATTTGAGAAATAGAATAGAATGGCTGGAAAAATCGGGAGAGATCAACCAAATATTTTTTAAATCTGCAGTATAAAAACACTGTAAAGAAAAATGTTTTGAAGCTTGTAGTAGGAAATAAAATCATTGAAAAAACCAAGGGAAATTTTGCTGGTACAACATAATTATTTTTCAAAATTGTACTCCTTACAGAGCCCACCAGAGGATTTATTGCCTCAAAATACTAGCCCCAATTCTCAAGACGATAATACCGTAAAGGTTACAGAGAAAGAAAAAAATCTTGTGAGGGACTTATTACGCTGGATGGAATTACATCCAGCTATTAACTCCTTTGAAAAAGGTAAAAAGTCCAGGAGCCGATGGCATACCTGTAAACTTTTATCAAACCTTCTATGAGTCTGTTAAAACACCTTTGCTGAACACCTTCAACTGGTCATATAGCAAAAAACAACTTACAGAAACTCGACAGGAAGGTTTAATCTCACTATTATTGAAACAAGATTCAGGTGGAAGGTATAAAGATCCCACTACTCTAAAGAATTGGAGGCCAATCACACTACAATGTAACGATGCTAAAATATTAGCCAAATGTCTTGCAAACAGATTAAAACTAGTACTGCCCAATATTATTCATCCAGATCAGTGTGGCTTCTTACAGTGTCGATCTATCAGTGACAGTATTAGCCAAATAATTGAAATAATTGAATATTATGACTCAACAAAAACCTCTGCTTTCATTTTTTTTTTTTTTTTTTTTGCTGCCTTTGAGAAAGCTTTCGATAAAGTACGTTTGGATTTTATTTATAAATGTTTAGAATATTTTAACTTTGGAGACTCTTTAATTAGTTGGATAAAAAGTAATGTATAGTAATCCAAAGTGTAAAATAATAAACAATGTTTTTTTTCTGAAACAATTAAGCAATATAGAAGATTGAAAGAAGGATGTCCACTGTCTGCGTATCTATTTATTATAGCTATAGAAATCTTAGCACAAAAAGTAAGAATGAATAACAACATAGAAGGTTTGAGAATAAATAGTTTGGAATCAAAAATATCAATGTATGCGGACGATGTAAACTTTCAAAATCAACCAAATGTTGCATCCTTTACTGCATTAGTTAAAGAGTTGAATAACTTCTCAGTAATTTCCTGACTAAAACCTAACTATGATAAATGTACTGTGCTGCGAATTGGATCTCTGAAAGGTACAAATTTTAATATCTATAGTAATCTGCCCACTAAAATGGTCAGATGGCCCAATAGATGTCATTGGTATACATATCCCTAAAGACATGGACCTTATCACGAAGGAAAACTTTGATAGAAAGCTACATACAGTAGACAGAAAATTAAAAAGTTTGGGGAATGACTAACTTAACTTTATATGGAAAAAAATAACCGTGATAAATTCCTTAGTGATTCCTCAGTTTATCTATATCCTCATGTCATTACCTACCCCAGGAGAGGAGCTGTTTAAAAAATATGAGCAAAATGTGTTCAATTTCATATGGGGTTGGAAGCCTGACAAAATTAAAAGAGCTTATCTGTATAATGATTACAAACACTGTGGACTTAAATTGTTAAACCTTAAGGCACTCAACTTTGCACTAAACGCATCCCTTATACCAAAATGTATCTTAAATCCGCAGTGGTTTTCAGCAAAATGATTGAGGTCTGCTCATCCTCTGTTCCACAAAGAACTCTATCCTTACCTCCAGTTAACTGCTTTTCAGTTCACTATATTAAAGAGAAAGTCATTTCCATACTTATCCGGCTTTTTGGACGAGGCCATAGTCGGTTGGTTTCAATACCAATATCATCAACCAGTGTGAAGTTATGAAATCCAGAGCCAAGTGTTGTGGTATAATAGAAATATTTTGATTAATGATCACCGTATCTTTATTGAATCAATGTTTGAAAAAAGGAATATTATTTATAAATGACCTCTTGAATAGTGGGGGGCGAAATCAAGACTTATGATGAATTTAAAATAGTATACGGTAATGTTTGTGACCTTTTTACATTTAATCAACTCTGTGCAGCTATACCTCAGATCTGGAAAAGGAAGCTATTATTATGTACAAAACAAGTGGCATGTTACCCCTACATTAAGGACACAACATGGATGAATAAGACAAAAATAAACAAGAAAATATATCAGTTATACATGCAACTTAAACACATTTCTGCTACACCATTAGCTATCCAGTCAAAAATGGGGGTATTTGTTAGACAAATGTATCCCATGGAGGAAAGTATATGCATGTATTTACACAACTTCTTTTGATGTCTCCATTAGAATTTTACAACTAAAACTAATCTACAAATTCTTGCCTACTAAGAGAATGCTAAAAAAAATTAAAATGGGGCATCCAACAAGGTGACATATGTAGATTGTGTGAGGAGGAAGAGGAGTCAGACATTCATTTATTTTTGGTATTGTAAGGAAGTTGCATTATTTTGGATTAACGTTGAAAAAAGTGGATCTCAGTCTACAAATCAAATTTCTATAGTTGTCCTTTATCTATAATGTTTGGTGATTTAAGGGGTGATGAAAAAAAAAAGGAAAAGACCTGAACAACATCATCATTACGATGGGGAAAGCATTTATATTTAAAGCTATAAAAAGACAACAGTTAAACACTGAACATTTCAAAATGTTTTTGAAACATCAGTGGGTTCTTGAGAGGGATGTTAATAGAAATAAAAGAACAGAATATCATTTTTGATCATGGGTGGGCTACTTTGAGTCAGGGTGAGGATTGGAGTTAAACAAAATTAATTAATAAGTAATGTCGACAAAAAGGTCAACTAAAGGGATGTAAATATGTCCTTTTTTTTTTTTTTTGTCTGTAAAATAGAATAGATAACTGTGTAAGCGAATGTGTCTAAGTGGATATCTATATGTAAGCGGGTGTGGATATAGACATATGTATATACTGTATGTGTGTGTGTGTGTGTGTATCTACACACATAGTCAAAATTGTTGGTACCCTTCCGTTAAAGAAAGAATAAAAAAAAACAATGGTCACTGAAATAACTTGAAACTGACAAAAAAGTAATAATAAAAAAAAATGTATTGAAAATGAACTAATGAAAATCAGCTAATGTTTTTGAATTTTGGTTCAGAATCATTTAAAAAAAACAAACTAATGAAGCTGGCCTGGACAAAATGATGGTACCCCTAGAAAAGATTGAAAATAATTTGACCATAGGGGCACATTAAACATTGGCTGTGTCTAAGTGGATATCTATATGTAAGCGGGTGTGGATATAGACATATGTATATACTGTATGTGTGTGTGTGTGTGTGTGTGTGTGTGTGTATCTACACACATAGTCAAAATTGTTGGTACCCTTCCGTTAAAGAAAGAATAAAAAAAACAATGGTCACTGAAATAACTTGAAACTGACAAAAAAGTAATAATAAATAAAAATGTATTGAAAATGAACTAATGAAAATCAGCTAATGTTTTTGAATTTTGGTTCAGAATCATTTAAAAAAACAAACTAATGAAGCTGGCCTGGACAAAAATGATGGTACCCCTAGAAAAGATTGAAAATAATTTGACCATAGGGACACATTAAACATTGGTATCATGGTGTGTACCACACTGAACATGGACCACAGAAAGCTAAGGAGAGAGTTGTCTCAGGAAATTAGAAAGAAAATTATAGACAAGCATGTTAAAGGTAAAAGCTATAAGACCATCTCCAAGCAGCCTGATGTGTTTAGGCAGTTGATCGCACGCTAAAATACCCAAGAAATTTGTCCCATTAATAATTATTTTTCTAACAATGCTAGTTAGTTCTATAGTATTCATAGTGTTTTAGTAGTAGTCCATGAGCCATTTTCTCCTGTTTGAGCCAAAGTGGACTTAATGGCAGACAACCCCGGAGGACACCAAATCATAAAAAAGTGAGACTGGAATATGCCAAAATGCATATTGACAAGCCACAAAGCTTCTTGGAGAATGTCTTTTGGACAGATGAGACAAAACTGGGGCTTTTTGGCAAGTCACATCAGCTCTATGTTCACAGACGCCAAAAATGAAGCATCCAAAGAAAAGAACACTGTACCTAATGTGCAAAATGCAAGAGTGGCGTTAGGAAAAGCGTCCTCTTCAAAAGTTGTGAAGTTTGGTAAACACGACCTCAGCTGAATGCTGACTATATACACAAAGTGTAGGTAAAAGATGGAGCTAGTGACATCTCATGAATACGCATGGTTGACAGGCCTTGAGGTTGCCCCATTCACACTACATACATTTTTTTTTTTTTTAAAAAACCCACTATATTGTAACTCTACCGACATTGCACCGCTTTTTTTTTTTTGGGAGATGACTACAAGCAAAATTAGTGGTGTACTAACACACATCTACCAATTTAAAATGTTAACAAATCATTACAGCACAGATACATCTCCTAAAGAATTTTAGGAGATGGCATACAAGAGATGACCCCCATCCCGCTCACATCCACCCCATTTGTCCCTGGATACATGCTGATATCTATTACAAACAATACCCCCCCATACCCCACCCCCTCTCACAGATACATCTCATAAAGAATTTTAGGAGATGACATGAAGGAGATGACATACTTCCCTTCTCACACCATTTGTCCTGGATACATGTTAATATCGACTACGAACAACGCTAATCCATACACCCTCTCACAAACAAACATATGGTTACAGGATCCATGCTGCTATAGCCTGCAAACAGTACCAACCACCACAGCATCAAAAGCCATAAACATTTTGACCACAGCACACTAGGCTTTGTTTGAACTTTTAATGATACTGTAATAAAAAAAGACACCTCTTGGATACAACGGAGTTCACATATAGGTATACAACTGTGTTTTGTTCACTGAACCAGTATCAACAGGAGGGGGTCTTCTTTTGTTTACTGAGCAACTGATAACATCTTGGATACAACCTACTTTTTTTTTCATCTGACTCAGGATCAACAGTATGGGTCTTCTGTGGAAACACCAAAAAGCAAAAACATTTGGTCACAGGGACCAGGGGTTTGTTTGAACTTTTAATGATACTGTAATAAAAGACACATATTGGGATACAACTGTATTTTTTATCTGCATCAGGATCCACAGGATGGGGTCTTTCTTTTTTTGTTGTGGAGCAACTGATAACACCTTACAGCAGACACCTTTGGACAACTACCAATAATTAACATCAGCCCTAGGGTTACAAAAAGGACACCAGGGTCACCAAGGGTTCACCTGTATCCCCACACACACACACGCGCGCGCATGCTCACGTGCACGCGCATTTCACATGCACGCGCAAAGCCACCAGTCCTATACTACTGATATTCCATTTCTGTTTGATAAATGACTTGAACAATGAACCGAAAGTCTTGTTGCTGATTGGTTTTCTGTTGATCAATAGTTATATTTATTTATTTATATATATATAAATTATGAGTACTTAATGCAGAAAAATGTCCCCTGTGTGAAATATTATTACATATTATATTATTATTATTATGAATGTAGCATGTTACTGTTGTTGGTAGAACAGTACATTATTTCCCTCTGAAATGTAGTGACGTAGAAGTTTAAAGTACCATAAATGTAAGTGCTCAAGTAAAGTACAAGTACCTAAAACGTTACTTATAATACTTGAGTAAATGTTACTTTCCACCGCTGCACATAAATATATTTAAGTACCTGTCTACCTTTTTATTATAAGTTATTTAACAACAGTAATGATACTAAATTCACTTTAAGTACCAAAGACTCAAAGGAATACTCCCTCATGATATCACATATATAGAAACTAGTGGAGGTGGAAGTACTCAGATTGTTTACTTGGATAAAGGTTCCTCCTATAGGATAATAAGTACCTCCTGTAGGATAAGTAAGTAGGATAATGGGGATAATCTATTCTGTGGCGCCTTAAATGATGTGAAACCATCTCGAGTGTCTTTCAATGGTAAACTGGATTTAGGGATGAAGGTGAAGTGACTGATAACGACCTGAGGAGGATGATCCGACCTGTGAAGAGGCTCATAACAGTCATCACCACCATCACCTGGATGGACCGAGGAGAGGAGAGGAGAGGAGAGGAGAGGAGAGGAGAGGAGAGGAGAGAGAGGAGAGAATTAGAATTATTATAGAAATTAAAGAAATAAAGCATCTATCTTTATATATAGAATTTTAAATTCCGTGGGAGAATACAAACATAAATTTAGTGTAATAATTATTCATGTTTACTTCTAATTTTAAGGATTTCTGTTTTGAAAACGTAGAACTAAATTACTGAAATCATGTCCATGCATCTGTCCATGGAAAGACATAATGGTTGAAATTTCAAACCACAGAGTAATTTATATTTAAAGGTCCCGTATTGTAAAATAGTGAGATTTTCATGGCTTTTATATTATAAAGCAGGTTTAAGTGTAATATAAATACTGTGAAAGTATTGACAGAGAAATACACACACCATGTATTCAGAAACTGTGTCTTTGAAACAAGCCGTCAGGATTTCTGTCCATTTGTGATGTCACAAATATACAATATATATATAGATCATAGATATAAAACTGTTTTTATCTAGACCATTTCACAGTTTTAAACATAAATATTCTAAAATGTTTATTTTCTTGTGGCAAGTGTATATGAATGACATCAGCTGACAGGAAGTAAACATATACGCAAGCTGTTGCCTAGCAACGCAATTCCATTGCAATTCTGTTGAAATGCACTAAAACGGAGCGTTTCAGACAGAGGGTGAATACAGGCATATTCAGGCAGACAGTATGAGGAAAATAAAGTGTTTTATGAAGATTAAAGCATGGAAACATGTTCTAGTAGAAACATAAAATACAAGTAAGAACCTGAAAATGAGCACGATATGGGACCTTTAAGTTAAAAGGGAAGAAGATGAACTTATGTAATAAATAGACATGAATGTGTATTGGACTTTTGGCACCACCAAGATTTGTTTAGTTTGTATTTGATGGACCTAGAAGAACTCTTTTCAGGCCATAGATGTGTGCGTGCTCACCGGGTGGATGTGGATGAAGAGGCCGTGCTCGTCTTCGGTTGGATTGAGACCCTGAACGAAGTCCAGCAGCACCGGGTCGGCGTTAAAGAAGTGAGGATGAGAGATGAAGACCGGAGAGTCTGGAGAATTAAAAAATAAATAGAATAATTAGTTCACTCACAACGTTTCTCCAGATCTCAGGTGTCTAAACCAGAAGAAGTTGTAAACAAATTTCTGCTGCATAAAATGACGTTTTTTAGTAAATGTAATCTTTGCTTTTGAATTACTGGATCATTCAACATCTCCAGGCCTCTGAAAAGCAGGGAAGTGACGCAAAGTTTTGGGCCGATACCGATGTTTAAAATAACAATTTTATTTTGTTTTTGCTGTTATTTAGGTGTTATTTTTGCATAATTGAAACTACAAAATTGTGTCTTTTTTTTTTTTAAAGACTTCAAATCTTAAATGTCGGTCAAGACTGATATTTGTTATTTTTGTTAGGATTGCCTCTGTGTTTTGGATTTACCCTTAAAAACATTCAAGGAACAAAGATCGTCACATAAGTGGAACACATGTACAGTAAACGACACAGTTGTTGGATTTTACAGATATCCAAGGACAGCTTTATGGATACGTGTTTATTTAGCCTTTCATTGTCCAGACAATAGTTTTTAAGATTAACAATAATAAAAACACTGATTACTTTCCCATCCGTTTCAATGGGCACTGAAGGTGTGGAGGCTCGGGGTGGGAGACTAAATTCATCACGTTATATATGTAATGTTATTGTGATTATATATATTATGTTAGAAAATGACCAGATGGGAGTCGCTGGTTTTGGCCAATATCATGAATTGAATAGCTCAGAGTCGAGGTTCCTCTGTGGTGGAAACGATATAGAACCTTACAACGAGGCGAGCCGTCCTCATGGACGATTATATCTCTGATCATGTTAAACCCATTTTTAGTGTCTCGACCCGGTTCTGGATCCCTGAAGAAGTGGTTGAGCGGGGTCAACGGTCGTCTGCTATAGGAACCAAGAAGCCTTTACTGTAAAATACATGCATTGTTGTGTTTAATAAAAATGTAGAATAGAGAAGGTGTAATATTTCATATTGAAACACTGAGAGACCCTCAGAGGACTTTATATCATCGGCCATGTTGGGCAGGTCGACTTTCAGCACCTCCTTTATTCCAATTGTTTAACAAAATAGTTTTATTGTTATTTGTTTTTATTCATCTTTTTCTTTCCTTATATTTTATTTGCTGTATAATTTATATTATTTTATAATGTAAAAAATATTTGCAGAATTTTATTTTGTAACAAATAAAATCTGAACATGTTTATGAATCTACTGTATTGAACTTTTATACATAGATAATGAAAAAATAAAGAAAAAAAAACTTTTAGAAACCTTCATTTTGCAGTTTTTCAGTCTGGAGAAGTCATGTGACCACAGTGCAGTGTGACATCACATTCTGAAACGTGACATCACATCACATTCTGAAACATGACATCACATTCTGAAACGTGACATCACATCACATTCTGAAACGTGACATCACATCAGAATGTGGCTTAGTGACATCACATTAAACAGAATGTGGCTTAGTGACATCATAAAGTCACTAGAATGTTGTGTGTGCACCAGTAGAAGCTCCCGCAGTCTAACAACTCAGTTATAGTCGAACCTTCACCAGAGAAGCATCTCTCAGTGATAACAGAGCGTGTGATCAGAGCGACAGTTAGTCAATCTACTACATACCTGCTATAGCTACTTCAATACAGCGTTACTACTGTATTGTCCTCGTATAATACTACTGTATTATACTCCGTACAGCGTTACTACTGTATTATACTCCGTTACCACAACTAACACCTCCGTTGTGCTACGATGAAGAAGATCGTCCGTTCAAGAAACGAGGTGAGATCTTCTCAGCCAGACACCTTTAAACACACTTTGTTCAGCGTTACACTGATCTAGGCCTTTAAACACACTTTGTTCAGCGTTACACTGATCTATGCCTTTAAACACACTTTGTTCAGCGTTACACTGATCTAGGCCTTTAAACACACTTTGTTCAGCGTTACACTGATCTAGGCCAGCCCACAGTTTCATCTGGTTTTTAATCTTTTGTCTAAACTTTTGACAAATGCATGAGCAGTATAAGATACGTATGTGGACTAAAACAGGGCCGTTTTTTACAGTTAAATTAACAAAAACCAGAACTGAAAACATATTCTAAGCTTCACCAAAAGATTTTAGATCAACCTGATCTCCAAAAAACTGATCTGAAACTGAAGTTATTGACAGTATAAATGGTGTTCTGTGTGTATAGTATAAAGGAAACAGTAGAAAGATGTGATTCTGTGGTGTGAGGCTGAACTTGGCTAGACTCTTGTGACCAACTGAATCAGTGTGTTTCAGAAAAAGTAGCTTCACAGTGCTCTTTAGAAGCAGATGGAGTTGGCTTCAGTACTTTCAACTGTCTCTTTGTGTGATCCAACGTTAGGACGGGACTGTTTTCTCGGTGGTCTTTCCGTCACTTGACCAAGAGCTGGTTGAAGCCGCTACCCAGCAGGCTCCCAGCAAGGAGATGCAGTATCTCAGAAAACACAACTTTGAGCAGGCCTCAGTCATTGCTGCCCTGAGGGAGCAGATGGCCGCCAAGGATTCCAGCTGGGAAGAGGAGAAGATGAGGATCCTGAAGGCTCTCAAGTCAGAGAGACTCATCAGGAAAGATGCCCAGAAGGGCCTCAAAGGACAGGACAACCCTGACCTCCAGGTTCAACTCCTCCAGACTCCCAGCAACCAGTTGAAGGACTCTCACCAGCACAACACTGAGCTGGCCGCCGAAATCGCTGCCCTGAAGCAGCAGATGGCCGCCAAGGAGTCCTGCTGGGAGCTGCAGAAGAACAAGATCCTGATGACTCAGAGAGCCATCAAGATACAGGCTCAGAACGACCTGCAGAACAAGGAGAAGGAGAAACAGAAGGTGATCGACTCTCTCAATCAAAGTCTTCTTGATAAGCAGAATGAAATCCTGATGGTCAAACAGACTCCCAGCAACCAGCTGAAGGACTCTCACCAGTACAACACTGAGCTGGCCGCCGAAAACGCTGCCCTGAAGCAGCAGATGGCCGCCAAAGAGACCCGCTGGGAGCTGGAGAAGAACAAGCTCCGGATGGCTCAGAGAGCCATCCCGATACAGGCTCAGAAACAGGAGGTGACCGTCTCGCTCAGTCAAAGTCTGCTTGAAAAGCAGAGTGAGATCGTGATGGTCAAACAGACTCCCAGCAACGAGCTGAAGGACTCTCAACAGGTCACCGAGCTGGCCGCCGAAAACGCTGCCCTGAGGGAGCAGATAGCCGGCTGGGATCTGGAGAAGAACACGATCCTGAACGCTCTCAGGTCAGAGAGAACCATCAGGAAGGAAGCCCAGAGGGACCTCAAGGAACAGGACAGGCAAAACCCTGACCTCCAGGTTCAACTCCTCCAGACTACCAGCAACCAGCTGAAGGACTCCCAGCAGCACAACACTGAGCTGGCTGCCGAAAACGCTGCCCTGAGGGAGCAGATGGTCGCCAAGGAGTCCCGCTGGGAGCTGGAGAAGAACAGCTCAGATCAGAGCCTGATACAGGTTCAGATGGACCTGCAGACCAAGGAGCAGGAGAAACAGGAGGTGACCGACTCTCTCAGTCAAAGTCTGCTTGAAAAGCAGAACGAGATCGTGATGGTCAAACAGACTACCAGCAATCAGCTGAAGGACTCCCACCAGCACAACACTGAGCTGGCCGCCGAAAACGCTGCCCTGAGGGAGCAGATGGCCGCCAAGGAGTCCGGCTGGGAGCTGGAGAAGAACAGCTCAGCTCAGAGCCTGATACAGGCTCAGATGGACCTGCAGACCAAGGAGCAGGAGAAACAGGAGGTCATCGACTCTCTCAGTCAAAGTCTGCTTGAAAAGCAGAACGAGATCGTGATGGTCAAACAGACTACCAGCAACCAGCTGAAGGACTCTCACCAGCACAACACTGAGCTGGCCGCCGAAAACGCTGCCCTGACGGAGCAGATGGCCGCCAAGGAGTCCGGCTGGGAGCTGGAAAAGAACAAGATCCTGATACAGGTTCAGAACGACCTGCAGACCAAGGAGCAGGAGAAACAGGAGGTGACCGACTCTCTCAATCAAAGTCTGCTTGAAAAGCATAATGAGATCCTGATGGTCAACCAGGGCTGGACTGAAAAGTGTGAAAAGGCCTGTGAAGCTTGGAAGGAGGAGAACAGGGAGATCAGAGAGACCTGTGAGAGAGAGCTCCAATCTGCACTTGATCAAAAGAATCTGATGGTCAAATCTCTGCAGGACGAGTCGGACAGGAAGGTGAGCCAGGTCGTCCTGGAAAAGGATGATCTGATCACCGGATTGACGACGGCCAAGATGGCTCTGGAAGTCCTGACTCTAAAGAAGGAGATGCAGCTCATCCAGAGCGAGGTCCGGCTGAAGGAGAAGGAGATGCAGCTCCTCCAGAGCGAGGCCGAGTGGTCAACGAAACTCGCCGCTCTGGAAGATCAGATCCGGCTCAAGACCGACACCACCACAGACCTCCAGGCACAACTCCTCCGCCTCCAGGAGCTCCACCAGAAACTTGACCTGGGAGCGCTGAAGATGACCGCGGAGGAGATGAATGCCAAGAAGAAGGAGTTAAAGAAGCTGATTGTGGAGAAGGAGAAGGAGGAGAAGAGACAGAAGAAAGAGAGGGAGGAAAGAGAGAAGAGAGAGAAGAAGGAGAGGGAGGAAAGAGAGAAGGAGGAGTTGAAAAGAGTGAAGAAGGAAAAGGAGGCTCTGGAGAAAAAAGAGAAGGAGGACTTGAAAAGGGAGAAGAAGGAGAGGAAGGAGAAAGAGAGGAGAGAGAAGTAGCATCCTTTCTCTCCACATTCTTCCCCCATCCCCCTTCTGACCATCCCGCCCCTTCACCCCCTACACCTACACCCCCTACACCACCTACACCTACACCCTACAACCCCTACACCCCCTACACCCTACACCCACCAACCCCTACACCCCCTACACCTACACCCCTTACAACCCCTACACCCTACATGCTCTATGTGAAGTGATTTCACCCCCTACACCCTACAACCCCTACCCCCTACACCCTACCTACTCTATGTGAAGTGATTTCACCTCCTACACCCTACAACCCCTACACCTACACCCCCTATACCCTACAACCCCTACACCTACACCCCCTACACCCTACAACCCCTAGCCCCTACACCCTACCTGCTCTATATGAAGTGATTTCAACCTCCTCCCCACAGTGACGTGGTCGCCTCCTACCATCACCCCTCCATACTCTCTCCCTCCTCCCCACAGCGACATGGTGGCTGAGTGATTCGGCCCGTGTCTGCTGGGTTGAATCCGGGTAATCCGGGTGATCCGGTTTCCAATCACAAATCATAGTATATAGTATATCATTAAAAAAAATATTAAAAAGTCATAGTATATAGTATATCACTAAAAAATATAAAAAAGCCATAATATATAGTATATCACTAAAAAATATAAAAAAGCCATAATATATAGTATATCACTAAAAAATATAAAAAAGCCATAATATATAGTATATCACAAAAAAATATAAAAAAGCCATAATATATAGTATATCACTAAAAAATATAAAAAAGCCATAATATATAGTATATCACTAAAAAATATAAAAAAGCCATAATATATAGTATATCATTAAAAAAAATATTAAAAAGTCATAGTATATAGTATATCACTAAAAAATATAAAAAAGCCATAATATATAGTATATCACTAAAAAATATAAAAAAGCCATAATATATAGTATATCACTAAAAAATATAAAAAAGCCATAATATATAGTATATCACTAAAAAATATAAAAAAGCCATAATATATAATATATCACTAAAAAATATAAAAAAGCCATAATATATAGTATATCACTAAAAAATATAAAAAAGTCATAGTATATAGTATGTCGATAAAAAGTCTTAGACTTAGAGATGTTATTGTCATTGTCATGGAAAAACAATGAAAAACAGTTTAGCAGGTCTTGGCAGTAAAAGCAAGTAAAAAAACAAAAAACAAGGTAAAAGTGAGCACGGCTCACATACTGACCTCTGACCTCCAGATATGTGAATGTAAATGGGTTCTATGGGTACCCACGAGTCTCCCCTTTACAGACATGCCCACTTTATGATAATCACATGCAGTTTGAGGCAAGTCATAGTCAAGTCAGCACACTGACACACTGACAGCTGTTGTTGCCTGTTGGGCTGCAGTTTGACATGTTATGATTGGAGCATATTGTTTTATGCTAAATGCAGTACCTGTGAGGGTTTCTGGATCAATATCTGTCATTGTTTTATGTTGTTAATTGATTTACAATAATACATATATACATACATTTGCATAAAGCAGCATATTTGTCCACTCCCATGTTGATAAGAGGATTAAATACTTGACTAATCTCCCTTTAAGGTTAATTTTCTTTCTTCAGACTGTAAGGTCTGTCACATCAAAGAGCTGCATGATGGGAGACGACAAAGGTGGAGGTAGGCCGACACTGATACCAGACAGACAGACAGACAGACAGTGATGGAGGTGACGGAGAGACAACAGATGATCAGGACCTCTTTGAACTTTTAACTGGATCAATCACCTGCCGGTTGTTGTTTTTCTGACTCTATATAACCAGAGGTATTTGTACTCTACTTGAGTATTTAAAATGTCATCCTACTTCCTACTTCTACTACAATTTGGAGGGAAGTAATGTACTTTTTACCTCATCTACGACAGGGGTCAACAACCTTTACTATCAAAAGAGCCATTTCGGGGCAAAAAAAAAAAAAAAATCTGTCTGGAGCCGCAAAACATTTGATCATTGTGATGAAGGTAACAGTTTATAGTCTAAGTATATAGTATATAAGTCTAATGCAGTGAGGGCCAAAGAGATAATGTACTACGGAGTATTAGGGCCACATTGAGGGAAAAAACATCTGAGATTTACACAATAAAGTCAGAATATTACAAGAAAATTTTTCGTAAATTACGAGATTAAAGTCATAACTCTATGAGAATAAAGTCATAATATTAAGAGAATAAAGTCATAACATTACGAGAATAAAGTCATAACATTACAAGAAAAAAGTCCTAATATTACGAGAATAAATTTGTAATATTACGAGAAAACATTTTGTAATATTACGAGAATAAAGTCATAACTTTAAGAGAATAAAGTCGTAATATTACGAGATTAAAGTCATAACTCTATGAGAATAAAGTCATAATATTACGAGAATAAAGTCATAACATTACGAGATTAAAGTCATAACATTACGAGAAAAAAAGTCCTAATATTACGAGAATAAATTTGTAATATTACGAGAAAACATTTTGTAATATTACGAGAATAAAGTCATAATATTAAAAGAATAAAGTTGTAATATTACGAGAATAAATTTGTAATATACAAGAAAACATTTTGTAATATTACGAGAATAAAGTCATAATATTAAAAGAATAAAGTTGTAATATTACGAGAATAAATTTGTAATATACAAGAAAACATTTTGTAATATTACGAGATTAAAGTCATAACTCTATGAGAATAAAGTCATAATATTACGAGAATAAAGTCATAACATTACGAGATTAAAGTCATAACTCTATGATAATAAAGTCATAACATTACGAGATTAAAGTCATAATATTACGAGATTAAAGTCATAACATTACGAGAATAAAGTCATAATATTACGAGAATAAAGTAATAATATTACGAGAATAAAGTCATAATATTACGAGAATAAAGTCATAACTTTAAGAGAATAAAGTCATAACATTACGAGATTAAAGTCATAACTCTATGAGAATAAAGTCATAATATTACGAGAATAAAGTCATAACATTACGAGAATAAAGTCATAACATTACGAGAATAAAGTCATAATATTACGAGAATAAATTTGTAATATTACGAGAAAACATTTTGTAATATTACGAGAATAAAGTCATAATATTAAAAGAATAAAGTTGTAATATTACGAGAATAAATTTGTAATATACGAGAAAACATTTTGTAATATTACGAGAATAAAGTCATAACTTTAAGAGAATAAAGTCATAATATTACGAGATTAAAGTCATAACTCTATGAGAATAAAGTCATAATATTACGAGAATAAAGTCATAACATTACGAGAATAAAGTCATAACATTACAAGAATAAAGTCATAACTTTAAGAGAATAAAGTCATAACATTACGAGATTAAAGTCATAACTCTATGAGAATAAAGTCATAATATTACGAGAATAAAGTCATAACATTACGAGAATAAAGTCATAACATTACAAGAATAAAGTCATAATATTACGAGAATAAATTTGTAATATTACGAGAAAACATTTTGTAATATTACGAGAATAAAGTCATAATATTAAAAGAATAAAGTTGTAATATTACGAGAATAAATTTGTAATATACGAGAAAACATTTTGTAATATTACGAGAATAAAGTCATAACTTTAAGAGAATAAAGTCATAATATTACGAGATTAAAGTCATAACTCTATGAGAATAAAGTCATAATATTACGAGAATAAAGTCATAACATTACGAGAATAAAGTCATAACATTACGAGATTAAAGTCATAACATTACGAGAAAAAAAGTCCTAATATTACGAGAATAAATTTGTAATATTACGAGAAAACATTTTGTAATATTACGAGAATAAAGTCATAATATTAAAAGAATAAAGTTGTAATATTACGAGAATAAATTTGTAATATACAAGAAAACATTTTGTAACATTACAAGAATAAAGTCATAACATTACGAGATTAAAGTCATAACTCTATGAGAATAAAGTCATAACATTACGAGATTAAAGTCATAATATTACGAGAATGAAGTCATAACATTACGAGATTAAAGTCATAACTCTATGAGAATAAAGTCATAACATTACGAGATTAAAGTCATAATATTACGAGATTAAAGTCATAACATTACGAGAATGAAGTCATAATATTACGAGAATAAAGTAATAATATTACGAGAATAAAGTCATAATATTACGAGAATAAAGTCATAACTTTAAGAGAATAAAGTCATAATATTACGAGATTAAAGTCATAACTCTATGAGAATAAAGTCATAATATTACGAGAATAAAGTCATAACATTACGAGAATAAAGTCATAACATTACGAGAATAAAGTCATAACATTACAAGAAAAAAGTCCTAATATTACGAGAATAAATTTGTAATATTACGAGAAAACATTTTGTAATATTACGAGAATAAAGTCATAACTTTAAGAGAATAAAGTCGTAATATTACGAGATTAAAGTCATAACTCTTTGAGAATAAAGTCATAATATTACGAGAATAAAGTCATAACATTACGAGATTAAAGTCATAACTCTATGATAATAAAGTCATAACATTACGAGATTAAAGTCATAATATTACGAGATTAAAGTCATAACATTACGAGATTAAAGTCATAACTCTATGATAATAAAGTCATAATATTACGAGAATAAAGTCATAACATTACGAGATTAAAGTCATAACATTACGAGAAAAAAAGTCCTAATATTACGAGAATAAATTTGTAATATTACGAGAAAACATTTTGTAATATTACGAGAATAAAGTCATAATATTAAAAGAATAAAGTTGTAATATTACGAGAAAACATTTTGTAATATTACGAGAATAAAGTCATAATATTAAAAGAATAAAGTTGTAATATTACGAGAATAAATTTGTAATATACAAGAAAACATTTTGTAACATTACAAGAATAAAGTCATAACATTACGAGATTAAAGTCATAACTCTATGAGAATAAAGTCATAATATTACGAGAATAAAGTCATAACATTACGAGAATAAAGTCATAACATTACGAGAATAAAGTCATAATATTACGAGAATAAATTTGTAATATTACGAGAAAACATTTTGTAATATTACGAGAATAAAGTCATAATATTAAAAGAATAAAGTTGTAATATTACGAGAATAAATTTGTAATATACGAGAAAACATTTTGTAATATTACGAGAATAAAGTCATAACTTTAAGAGAATAAAGTCATAATATTACGAGATTAAAGTCATAACTCTATGAGAATAAAGTCATAATATTACGAGAATAAAGTCATAACATTACGAGAATAAAGTCATAACATTACAAGAATAAAGTCATAATATTACGAGAATAAATTTGTAATATTACGAGAAAACATTTTGTAATATTACGAGAATAAAGTCATAACTTTAAGAGAATAAAGTCATAATATTACGAGATTAAAGTCATAACTCTATGAGAATAAAGTCATAATATTACGAGAATAAAGTCATAACATTACGAGAATAAAGTCATAACATTACAAGAATAAAGTCATAACTTTAAGAGAATAAAGTCATAACATTACGAGATTAATGTCATAACTCTATGAGAATAAAGTCATAATATTACGAGAATAAATTTGTAATATTACGAGAAAACATTTTGTAATATTACGAGAATAAAGTCATAACTTTAAGAGAATAAAGTCATAATATTACGAGATTAAAGTCATAACATTACGAGAATAAAGTCATAATATTACGAGAATAAATTTGTAATATTACGAGAAAACATTTTGTAATATTACGAGAATAAAGTCATAACTTTAAGAGAATAAAGTCGTAATATTACGAGATTAAAGTCATAACTCTATGAGAATAAAGTCATAATATTACGAGAATAAAGTCATAACATTACGAGATTAAAGTCATAACTCTATGATAATAAAGTCATAACATTACGAGATTAAAGTCATAATATTACGAGATTAAAGTCATAACATTACGAGAATAAAGTCATAATATTACGAGAATAAAGTAATAATATTACGAGAATAAAGTCATAATATTACGAGAATAAAGTCATAACTTTAAGAGAATAAAGTCATAACATTACGAGATTAAAGTCATAACTCTATGAGAATAAAGTCATAATATTACGAGAATAAAGTCATAACATTACGAGAATAAAGTCATAACATTACGAGAATAAAGTCATAATATTACAAGAATAAATTTGTAATATTACGAGAAAACATTTTGTAATATTACGAGAATAAAGTCATAATATTAAAAGAATAAAGTTGTAATATTACGAGAATAAATTTGTAATATACGAGAAAACATTTTGTAATATTACGAGAATAAAGTCATAACTTTAAGAGAATAAAGTCATAATATTACGAGATTAAAGTCATAACTCTATGAGAATAAAGTCATAATATTACGAGAATAAAGTCATAACATTACGAGAATAAAGTCATAACATTACAAGAATAAAGTCATAACTTTAAGAGAATAAAGTCATAACATTACGAGATTAAAGTCATAACTCTATGAGAATAAAGTCATAATATTACGAGAATAAAGTCATAACATTACGAGAATAAAGTCATAACATTACAAGAATAAAGTCATAATATTACGAGAATAAATTTGTAATATTACGAGAAAACATTTTGTAATATTACGAGAATAAAGTCATAATATTAAAAGAATAAAGTTGTAATATTACGAGAATAAATTTGTAATATACGAGAAAACATTTTGTAATATTACGAGAATAAAGTCATAACTTTAAGAGAATAAAGTCATAATATTACGAGATTAAAGTCATAACTCTATGAGAATAAAGTCATAATATTACGAGAATAAAGTCATAACATTACGAGAATAAAGTCATAACATTACGAGATTAAAGTCATAACATTACGAGAAAAAAAGTCCTAATATTACGAGAATAAATTTGTAATATTACGAGAAAACATTTTGTAATATTACGAGAATAAAGTCATAATATTAAAAGAATAAAGTTGTAATATTACGAGAATAAATTTGTAATATACAAGAAAACATTTTGTAACATTACAAGAATAAAGTCATAACATTACGAGATTAAAGTCATAACTCTATGAGAATAAAGTCATAACATTACGAGATTAAAGTCATAATATTACGAGAATAAAGTCATAACATTACGAGATTAAAGTCATAACTCTATGAGAATAAAGTCATAACATTACGAGATTAAAGTCATAATATTACGAGATTAAAGTCATAACATTACGAGAATGAAGTCATAATATTACGAGAATAAAGTAATAATATTACGAGAATAAAGTCATAATATTACGAGAATAAAGTCATAACTTTAAGAGAATAAAGTCATAACATTACGAGATTAAAGTCATAACTCTATGAGAATAAAGTCATAATATTACGAGAATAAAGTCATAACATTACGAGAATAAAGTCATAACATTACGAGAATAAAGTCATAATATTACGAGAATAAATTTGTAATATTACGAGAAAACATTTTGTAATATTACGAGAATAAAGTCATAATATTAAAAGAATAAAGTTGTAATATTACGAGAATAAATTTGTAATATACGAGAAAACATTTTGTAATATTACGAGAATAAAGTCATAACTTTAAGAGAATAAAGTCATAATATTACGAGATTTAAGTCATAACTCTATGAGAATAAAGTCATAATATTACGAGAATAAAGTCATAACATTACGAGAATAAAGTCATAACATTACAAGAATAAAGTCATAACTTTAAGAGAATAAAGTCATAACATTACGAGATTAAAGTCATAACTCTATGAGAATAAAGTCATAATATTACGAGAATAAAGTCATAACAATACGAGAATAAAGTCATAACATTACAAGAATAAAGTCATAATATTACGAGAATAAATTTGTAATATTACGAGAAAACATTTTGTAATATTACGAGAATAAAGTCATAATATTAAAAGAATAAAGTTGTAATATTACGAGAATAAATTTGTAATATACGAGAAAACATTTTGTAATATTACGAGAATAAAGTCATAACTTTAAGAGAATAAAGTCATAATATTACGAGATTAAAGTCATAACTCTATGAGAATAAAGTCATAATATTACGAGAATAAAGTCATAACATTACGAGAATAAAGTCATAACATTACGAGATTAAAGTCATAACATTACGAGAAAAAAAGTCCTAATATTACGAGAATAAATTTGTAATATTACGAGAAAACATTTTGTAATATTACGAGAATAAAGTCATAATATTAAAAGAATAAAGTTGTAATATTACGAGAATAAATTTGTAATATACAAGAAAACATTTTGTAACATTACAAGAATAAAGTCATAACATTACGAGATTAAAGTCATAACTCTATGAGAATAAAGTCATAACATTACGAGATTAAAGTCATAATATTACGAGAATAAAGTCATAACATTACGAGATTAAAGTCATAACTCTATGAGAATAAAGTCATAACATTACGAGATTAAAGTCATAATATTACGAGATTAAAGTCATAACATTACGAGAATGAAGTCATAATATTACGAGAATAAAGTAATAATATTACGAGAATAAAGTCATAATATTACGAGAATAAAGTCATAACTTTAAGAGAATAAAGTCATAATATTACGAGATTAAAGTCATAACTCTATGAGAATAAAGTCATAATATTACGAGAATAAAGTCATAACATTACGAGAATAAAGTCATAACATTACGAGAATAAAGTCATAACATTACAAGAAAAAAGTCCTAATATTACGAGAATAAATTTGTAATATTACGAGAAAACATTTTGTAATATTACGAGAATAAAGTCATAACTTTAAGAGAATAAAGTCGTAATATTACGAGATTAAAGTCATAACTCTATGAGAATAAAGTCATAATATTACGAGAATAAAGTCATAACATTACGAGATTAAAGTCATAACTCTATGATAATAAAGTCATAACATTACGAGATTAAAGTCATAATATTACGAGATTAAAGTCATAACATTACGAGATTAAAGTCATAACTCTATGATAATAAAGTCATAATATTACGAGAATAAAGTCATAACATTACGAGATTAAAGTCATAACATTACGAGAAAAAAAGTCCTAATATTACGAGAATAAATTTGTAATATTACGAGAAAACATTTTGTAATATTACGAGAATAAAGTCATAATATTAAAAGAATAAAGTTGTAATATTACGAGAAAACATTTTGTAATATTACGAGAATAAAGTCATAATATTAAAAGAATAAAGTTTTAATATTACGAGAATAAATTTGTAATATACAAGAAAACATTTTGTAACATTACAAGAATAAAGTCATAACATTACGAGATTAAAGTCATAACTCTATGAGAATAAAGTCATAATATTACGAGAATAAAGTCATAACATTACGAGAATAAAGTCATAACATTACGAGAATAAAGTCATAATATTACGAGAATAAATTTGTAATATTACGAGAAAACATTTTGTAATATTACGAGAATAAAGTCATAATATTAAAAGAATAAAGTTGTAATATTACGAGAATAAATTTGTAATATACGAGAAAACATTTTGTAATATTACGAGAATAAAGTCATAACTTTAAGAGAATAAAGTCATAATATTACGAGATTAAAGTCATAACTCTATGAGAATAAAGTCATAATATTACGAGAATAAAGTCATAACATTACGAGAATAAAGTCATAACATTACAAGAATAAAGTCATAATATTACGAGAATAAATTTGTAATATTACGAGAAAACATTTTGTAATATTACGAGAATAAAGTCATAACTTTAAGAGAATAAAGTCATAATATTACGAGATTAAAGTCATAACTCTATGAGAATAAAGTCATAATATTACGAGAATAAAGTCATAACATTACGAGAATAAAGTCATAACATTACAAGAATAAAGTCATAACTTTAAGAGAATAAAGTCATAACATTACGAGATTAAAGTCATAACTCTATGAGAATAAAGTCATAATATTACGAGAATAAATTTGTAATATTACGAGAAAACATTTTGTAATATTACGAGAATAAAGTCATAACTTTAAGAGAATAAAGTCATAATATTACGAGATTAAAGTCATAACATTACGAGAATAAAGTCATAATATTACGAGAATAAATTTGTAATATTACGAGAAAACATTTTGTAATATTACGAGAATAAAGTCATAACTTTAAGAGAATAAAGTCGTAATATTACGAGATTAAAGTCATAACTCTATGAGAATAAAGTCATAATATTACGAGAATAAAGTCATAACATTACGAGATTAAAGTCATAACTCTATGATAATAAAGTCATAACATTACGAGATTAAAGTCATAATATTACGAGATTAAAGTCATAACATTACGAGAATAAAGTCATAATATTACGAGAATAAAGTAATAATATTACGAGAATAAAGTCATAATATTACGAGAATAAAGTCATAACTTTAAGAGAATAAAGTCATAACATTACGAGATTAAAGTCATAACTCTATGAGAATAAAGTCATAATATTACGAGAATAAAGTCATAACATTACGAGAATAAAGTCATAACATTACGAGAATAAAGTCATAATATTACAAGAATAAATTTGTAATATTACGAGAAAACATTTTGTAATATTACGAGAATAAAGTCATAATATTAAAAGAATAAAGTTGTAATATTACGAGAATAAATTTGTAATATACGAGAAAACATTTTGTAATATTACGAGAATAAAGTCATAACTTTAAGAGAATAAAGTCATAATATTACGAGATTAAAGTCATAACTCTATGAGAATAAAGTCATAATATTACGAGAATAAAGTCATAACATTACGAGAATAAAGTCATAACATTACAAGAATAAAGTCATAACTTTAAGAGAATAAAGTCATAACATTACGAGATTAAAGTCATAACTCTATGAGAATAAAGTCATAATATTACGAGAATAAAGTCATAACATTACGAGAATAAAGTCATAACATTACAAGAATAAAGTCATAATATTACGAGAATAAATTTGTAATATTACGAGAAAACATTTTGTAATATTACGAGAATAAAGTCATAATATTAAAAGAATAAAGTTGTAATATTACGAGAATAAATTTGTAATATACGAGAAAACATTTTGTAATATTACGAGAATAAAGTCATAACTTTAAGAGAATAAAGTCATAATATTACGAGATTAAAGTCATAACTCTATGAGAATAAAGTCATAATATTACGAGAATAAAGTCATAACATTACGAGAATAAAGTCATAACATTACGAGATTAAAGTCATAACATTACGAGAAAAAAAGTCCTAATATTACGAGAATAAATTTGTAATATTACGAGAAAACATTTTGTAATATTACGAGAATAAAGTCATAATATTAAAAGAATAAAGTTGTAATATTACGAGAATAAATTTGTAATATACAAGAAAACATTTTGTAACATTACAAGAATAAAGTCATAACATTACGAGATTAAAGTCATAACTCTATGAGAATAAAGTCATAACATTACGAGATTAAAGTCATAATATTACGAGAATAATGTCATAACATTACGAGATTAAAGTCATAACTCTATGAGAATAAAGTCATAACATTACGAGATTAAAGTCATAATATTACGAGATTAAAGTCATAACATTACGAGAATGAAGTCATAATATTACGAGAATAAAGTAATAATATTACGAGAATAAAGTCATAATATTACGAGAATAAAGTCATAACTTTAAGAGAATAAAGTCATAATATTACGAGATTAAAGTCATAACTCTATGAGAATAAAGTCATAATATTACGAGAATAAAGTCATAACATTACGAGAATAAAGTCATAACATTACGAGAATAAAGTCATAACATTACAAGAAAAAAGTCCTAATATTACGAGAATAAATTTGTAATATTACGAGAAAACATTTTGTAATATTACGAGAATAAAGTCATAACTTTAAGAGAATAAAGTCGTAATATTACGAGATTAAAGTCATAACTCTATGAGAATAAAGTCATAATATTACGAGAATAAAGTCATAACATTACGAGATTAAAGTCATAACTCTATGATAATAAAGTCATAACATTACGAGATTAAAGTCATAATATTACGAGATTAAAGTCATAACATTACGAGATTAAAGTCATAACTCTATGATAATAAAGTCATAATATTACGAGAATAAAGTCATAACATTACGAGATTAAAGTCATAACATTACGAGAAAAAAAGTCCTAATATTACGAGAATAAATTTGTAATATTACGAGAAAACATTTTGTAATATTACGAGAATAAAGTCATAATATTAAAAGAATAAAGTTGTAATATTACGAGAAAACATTTTGTAATATTACGAGAATAAAGTCATAATATTAAAAGAATAAAGTTGTATTATTACGAGAATAAATTTGTAATATACAAGAAAACATTTTGTAACATTACAAGAATAAAGTCATAACATTACGAGATTAAAGTCATAACTCTATGAGAATAAAGTCATAATATTACGAGAATAAAGTCATAACATTACGAGAATAAAGTCATAACATTACGAGAATAAAGTCATAATATTACGAGAATAAATTTGTAATATTACGAGAAAACATTTTGTAATATTACGAGAATAAAGTCATAATATTAAAAGAATAAAGTTGTAATATTACGAGAATAAATTTGTAATATACGAGAAAACATTTTGTAATATTACGAGAATAAAGTCATAACTTTAAGAGAATAAAGTCATAATATTACGAGATTAAAGTCATAACTCTATGAGAATAAAGTCATAATATTACGAGAATAAAGTCATAACATTACGAGAATAAAGTCATAACATTACAAGAATAAAGTCATAATATTACGAGAATAAATTTGTAATATTACGAGAAAACATTTTGTAATATTACGAGAATAAAGTCATAACTTTAAGAGAATAAAGTCATAATATTACGAGATTAAAGTCATAACTCTATGAGAATAAAGTCATAATATTACGAGAATAAAGTCATAACATTACGAGAATAAAGTCATAACATTACAAGAATAAAGTCATAATATTACGAGAATAAATTTGTAATATTACGAGAAAACATTTTGTAATATTACGAGACTAAAGTCATAATATTAAAAGAATAAAGTTGTAATATTACGAGAATAAATTTGTAATATACGAGAAAACATTTTGTAATATTACGAGAATAAAGTCATAACTTTAAGAGAATAAAGTCATAATATTACGAGATTAAAGTCATAACTCTATGACAATAAAGTCATAATATTACGAGAATAAAGTCATAACATTACGAGAATACAGTCATAACATTACGAGATTAAAGTCATAACATTACGAGAAAAAAAGTCCTAATATTACGAGAATAAATTTGTAATATTACGAGAAAACATTTTGTAATATTACGAGAATAAAGTCATAATATTAAAAGAATAAAGTTGTAATATTACGAGAATAAATTTGTAATATACAAGAAAACATTTTGTAACATTACAAGAATAAAGTCATAACATTACGAGATTAAAGTCATAACTCTATGAGAATAAAGTCATAACATTACGAGATTAAAGTCATAATATTACGAGAATAAAGTCATAACATTACGAGATTAAAGTCATAACTCTATGAGAATAAAGTCATAACATTACGAGATTAAAGTCATAATATTACGAGATTAAAGTCATAACATTACGAGAATAAAGTCATAATATTACGAGAATAAAGTAATAATATTACGAGAATAAAGTCATAATATTACGAGAATAAAGTCATAACTTTAAGAGAATAAAGTCATAATATTACGAGATTAAAGTCATAACTCTATGAGAATAAAGTCATAATATTACGAGAATAAAGTCATAACATTACAAGAATAAAGTCATAACATTACGAGAATAAAGTCATAACATTACAAGAAAAAAGTCCTAATATTACGAGAATAAATTTGTAATATTACGAGAAAACATTTTGTAATATTACGAGAATAAAGTCATAACTTTAAGAGAATAAAGTCGTAATATTACGAGATTAAAGTCATAACTCTATGAGAATAAAGTCATAATATTACGAGAATAAAGTCATAATATTACGAGACTAAAGTCATAACATTACGAGATTAAAGTCATAACTCTATGATAATAAAGTCATAATATTACGAGAATAAAGTCATAACATTACGAGATTAAAGTCATAACATTACGAGAAAAAAAGTCCTAATATTACGAGAATAAATTTGTAATATTACGAGAAAACATTTTGTAATATTACGAGAATAAAGTCATAATATTAAAAGAATAAAGTTGTAATATTACGAGAAAACATTTTGTAATATTACGAGAATAAAGTCATAATATTAAAAGAATAAAGTTGTAATATTACGAGAATAAATTTGTAATATACAAGAAAACATTTTGTAACATTACAAGAATAAAGTCATAACATTACGAGATTAAAGTCATAACTCTATGAGAATAAAGTCATAATATTACGAGAATAAAGTCATAACATTACGAGAATAAAGTCATAACATTACGAGAATAAAGTCATAATATTACGAGAATAAATTTGTAATATTACGAGAAAACATTTTGTAATATTACGAGAATAAAGTCATAATATTAAAAGAATAAAGTTGTAATATTACGAGAATAAATTTGTAATATACGAGAAAACATTTTGTAATATTACGAGAATAAAGTCATAACTTTAAGAGAATAAAGTCATAATATTACGAGATTAAAGTCATAACTCTATGAGAATAAAGTCATAATATTACGAGAATAAAGTCATAACATTACGAGAATAAAGTCATAACATTACAAGAATAAAGTCATAACTTTAAGAGAATAAAGTCATAACATTACGAGATTAAAGTCATAACTCTATGAGAATAAAGTCATAATATTACGAGAATAAAGTCATAACATTACGAGAATAAAGTCATAACATTACAAGAATAAAGTCATAATATTACGAGAATAAATTTGTAATATTACGAGAAAACATTTTGTAATATTACGAGAATAAAGTCATAATATTAAAAGAATAAAGTTGTAATATTACGAGAATAAATTTGTAATATACGAGAAAACATTTTGTAATATTACGAGAATAAAGTCATAACTTTAAGAGAATAAAGTCATAATATTACGAGATTAAAGTCATAACTCTATGAGAATAAAGTCATAATATTACGAGAATAAAGTCATAACATTACGAGAATAAAGTCATAACATTACGAGATTAAAGTCATAACATTACGAGAAAAAAAGTCCTAATATTACGAGAATAAATTTGTAATATTACGAGAAAACATTTTGTAATATTACGAGAATAAAGTCATAATATTAAAAGAATAAAGTTGTAATATTACGAGAATAAATTTGTAATATACAAGAAAACATTTTGTAACATTACAAGAATAAAGTCATAACATTACGAGATTAAAGTCATAACTCTATGAGAATAAAGTCATAACATTACGAGATTAAAGTCATAATATTACGAGAATAAAGTCATAACATTACGAGATTAAAGTCATAACTCTATGAGAATAAAGTCATAACATTACGAGATTAAAGTCATAATATTACGAGATTAAAGTCATAACATTACGAGAATAAAGTCATAATATTACGAGAATAAAGTCATAATATTACGAGAATAAAGTCATAATATTACGAGAATAAAGTCATAACTTTAAGAGAATAAAGTCATAATATTACGAGATTAAAGTCATAACTCTATGAGAATAAAGTCATAATATTACGAGAATAAAGTCATAACATTACGAGAATAAAGTCATAACATTACGAGAATAAAGTCATAACATTACAAGAAAAAAGTCCTAATATTACGAGAATAAATTTGTAATATTACGAGAAAACATTTTGTAATATTACGAGAATAAAGTCATAACTTTAAGAGAATAAAGTCGTAATATTACGAGATTAAAGTCATAACTCTATGAGAATAAAGTCATAATATTACGAGAATAAAGTCATAACATTACGAGATTAAAGTCATAACTCTATGATAATAAAGTCATAACATTACGAGATTAAAGTCATAATATTACGAGATTAAAGTCATAACATTACGAGATTAAAGTCATAACTCTATGATAATAAAGTCATAATATTACGAGAATAAAGTCATAACATTACGAGATTAAAGTCATAACATTACGAGAAAAAAAGTCCTAATATTACGAGAATAAATTTGTAATATTACGAGAAAACATTTTGTAATATTACGAGAATAAAGTCATAATATTAAAAGAATAAAGTTGTAATATTACGAGAAAACATTTTGTAATATTTCGAGAATAAAGTCATAATATTAAAAGAATAAAGTTGTAATATTACGAGAATAAATTTGTAATATACAAGAAAACATTTTGTAACATTACAAGAATAAAGTCATAACATTACGAGATTAAAGTCATAACTCTATGAGAATAAAGTCATAATATTACGAGAATAAAGTCATAACATTACGAGAATAAAGTCATAACATTACGAGAATAAAGTCATAATATTACGAGAATAAATTTGTAATATTACGAGAAAACATTTTGTAATATTACGAGAATAAAGTCATAATATTAAAAGAATAAAGTTGTAATATTACGAGAATAAATTTGTAATATACGAGAAAACATTTTGTAATATTACGAGAATAAAGTCATAACTTTAAGAGAATAAAGTCATAATATTACGAGATTAAAGTCATAACTCTATGAGAATAAAGTCATAATATTACGAGAATAAAGTCATAACATTACGAGAATAAAGTCATAACATTACAAGAATAAAGTCATAACTTTAAGAGAATAAAGTCATAACATTACGAGATTAAAGTCATAACTCTATGAGAATAAAGTCATAATATTACGAGAATAAAGTCATAACATTACGAGAATAAAGTCATAACATTACAAGAATAAAGTCATAATATTACGAGAATAAATTTGTAATATTACGAGAAAACATTTTGTAATATTACGAGAATAAAGTCATAATATTAAAAGAATAAAGTTGTAATATTACGAGAATAAATTTGTAATATACGAGAAAACATTTTGTAATATTACGAGAATAAAGTCATAACTTTAAGAGAATAAAGTCATAATATTACGAGATTAAAGTCATAACTCTATGAGAATAAAGTCATAATATTACGAGAATAAAGTCATAACATTACGAGAATAAAGTCATAACATTACGAGATTAAAGTCATAACATTACGAGAAAAAAAGTCCTAATATTACGAGAATAAATTTGTAATATTACGAGAAAACATTTTGTAATATTACGAGAATAAAGTCATAATATTAAAAGAATAAAGTTGTAATATTACGAGAATAAATTTGTAATATACAAGAAAACATTTTGTAACATTACAAGAATAAAGTCATAACATTACGAGATTAAAGTCATAACTCTATGAGAATAAAGTCATAACATTACGAGATTAAAGTCATAATATTACGAGAATAAAGTCATAACATTACGAGATTAAAGTCATAACTCTATGAGAATAAAGTCATAACATTACGAGATTAAAGTCATAATATTACGAGATTAAAGTCATAACATTACGAGAATAAAGTCATAATATTACGAGAATAAAGTAATAATATTACGAGAATAAAGTCATAATATTACGAGAATAAAGTCATAACTTTAAGAGAATAAAGTCATAATATTACGAGATTAAAGTCATAACTCTATGAGAATAAAGTCATAATATTACGAGAATAAAGTCATAACATTACGAGAATAAAGTCATAACATTACGAGAATAAAGTCATAACATTACAAGAAAAAAGTCCTAATATTACGAGAATAAATTTGTAATATTACGAGAAAACATTTTGTAATATTACGAGAATAAAGTCATAACTTTAAGAGAATAAAGTCGTAATATTACGAGATTAAAGTCATAACTCTATGAGAATAAAGTCATAATATTACGAGAATAAAGTCATAACATTACGAGATTAAAGTCATAACTCTATGATAATAAAGTCATAACATTACGAGATTAAAGTCATAATATTACGAGATTAAAGTCATAACATTACGAGATTAAAGTCATAACTCTATGATAATAAAGTCATAATATTACGAGAATAAAGTCATAACATTACGAGATTAAAGTCATAACATTACGAGAAAAAAAGTCCTAATATTACGAGAATAAATTTGTAATATTACGAGAAAACATTTTGTAATATTACGAGAATAAAGTCATAATATTAAAAGAATAAAGTTGTAATATTACGAGAATAAATTTTTAATATACAAGAAAACATTTTGTAACATTACAAGAATAAAGTCATAACATTACGAGATTAAAGTCATAACTCTATGAGAATAAAGTCATAACATTACGAGATTAAAGTCATAATATTACGAGAATAAAGTCATAACATTACGAGATTAAAGTCATAACTCTATGAGAATAAAGTCATAACATTACGAGATTAAAGTCATAATATTACGAGATTAAAGTCATAACATTACGAGAATAAAGTCATAATATTACGAGAATAAAGTAATAATATTACGAGAATAAAGTCATAATATTACGAGAATAAAGTCATAACTTTAAGAGAATAAAGTCATAATATTACGAGATTAAAGTCATAACTCTATGAGAATAAAGTCATAATATTACGAGAATAAAGTCATAACATTACGAGAATAAAGTCATAACATTACGAGAATAAAGTCATAACATTACAAGAAAAAAGTCCTAATATTACGAGAATAAATTTGTAATATTACGAGAAAACATTTTGTAATATTACGAGAATAAAGTCATAACTTTAAGAGAATAAAGTCGTAATATTACGAGATTAAAGTCATAACTCTATGAGAATAAAGTCATAATATTACGAGAATAAAGTCATAACATTACGAGATTAAAGTCATAACTCTATGATAATAAAGTCATAACATTACGAGATTAAAGTCATAATATTACGAGATTAAAGTCATAACATTACGAGATTAAAGTCATAACTCTATGATAATAAAGTCATAATATTACGAGAATAAAGTCATAACATTACGAGATTAAAGTCATAACATTACGAGAAAAAAAGTCCTAATATTACGAGAATAAATTTGTAATATTACGAGAAAACATTTTGTAATATTACGAGAATAAAGTCATAATATTAAAAGAATAAAGTTGTAATATTACGAGAATAAATTTGTAATATACGAGAAAACATTTTGTAATATTACGAGAATAAAGTCATAACTTTAAGAGAATAAAGTCATAATATTACGAGAATAAAGTCATAACATTACGAGATTAAAGTCATAACATTACGAGAATAAAGTCATAATATTACGAGAATAAAGTCATAACATTACGAGATTAAAGTCATAACATTACGAGAATAAAGTCATAACATTACGAGATTAAAGTCATAACATTACGAGAATAAAGTCATAACATTACGAGAAAAAAAAGTCCTAATATTACGAGAATAAATTTGTAATATTACGAGAAAACATTTTGTAATATTACGAGAATAAAGTCATAATATTAAAAGAATAAAGTTGTAATATTACGAGAATAAATTTGTAATATACAAGAAAACATTTTGTAACATTACAAGAATAAAGTCATAACATTACGAGATTAAAGTCATAACTCTATGAGAATAAAGTCATAACATTACGAGATTAAAGTCATAATATTACGAGAATAAAGTCATAACATTACGAGATTAAAGTCATAACTCTATGAGAATAAAGTCATAACATTACGAGATTAAAGTCATAATATTACGAGATTAAAGTCATAACATTACGAGAATAAAGTCATAATATTACGAGAATAAAGTAATAATATTACGAGAATAAAGTCATAATATTACGAGAATAAAGTCATAACTTTAAGAGAATAAAGTCATAATATTACGAGATTAAAGTCATAACTCTATGAGAATAAAGTCATAATATTACGAGAATAAAGTCATAACATTACGAGAATAAAGTCATAACATTACGAGAATAAAGTCATAACATTACAAGAAAAAAGTCCTAATATTACGAGAATAAATTTGTAATATTACGAGAAAACATTTTGTAATATTACGAGAATAAAGTCATAACTTTAAGAGAATAAAGTCGTAATATTACGAGATTAAAGTCATAACATTACGAGAATAAAGTCATAATATTACGAGAATAAATTTGTAATATTACGAGAAAACATTTTGTAATATTACGAGAATAAAGTCATAACTTTAAGAGAATAAAGTCGTAATATTACGAGATTAAAGTCATAACTCTATGAGAATAAAGTCATAATATTACGAGAATAAAGTCATAACATTACGAGATTAAAGTCATAACTCTATGATAATAAAGTCATAACATTACGAGATTAAAGTCATAATATTACGAGATTAAAGTCATAACATTACGAGAATAAAGTCATAACATTACAAGAATAAAGTCATAATATTACGAGAATAAATTTGTAATATTACGAGAAAACATTTTGTAATATTACGAGAATAAAGTCATAATATTAAAAGAATAAAGTTGTAATATTACGAGAATAAATTTGTAATATACGAGAAAACATTTTGTAATATTACGAGAATAAAGTCATAACTTTAAGAGAATAAAGTCATAATATTACGAGATTAAAGTCATAACTCTATGAGAATAAAGTCATAATATTACGAGAATAAAGTCATAACATTACGAGAATAAAGTCATAACATTACGAGATTAAAGTCATAACATTACGAGAAAAAAAGTCCTAATATTACGAGAATAAATTTGTAATATTACGAGAAAACATTTTGTAATATTACGAGAATAAAGTCATAATATTAAAAGAATAAAGTTGTAATATTACGAGAATAAATTTGTAATATACAAGAAAACATTTTGTAACATTACAAGAATAAAGTCATAACATTACGAGATTAAAGTCATAACTCTATGAGAATAAAGTCATAACATTACGAGATTAAAGTCATAATATTACGAGAATAAAGTCATAACATTACGAGATTAAAGTCATAACTCTATGAGAATAAAGTCATAACATTACGAGATTAAAGTCATAATATTACGAGATTAAAGTCATAACATTACGAGAATAAAGTCATAATATTACGAGAATAAAGTAATAATATTACGAGAATAAAGTCATAATATTACGAGAATAAAGTCATAACTTTAAGAGAATAAAGTCATAATATTACGAGATTAAAGTCATAACTCTATGAGAATAAAGTCATAATATTACGAGAATAAAGTCATAACATTACGAGAATAAAGTCATAACATTACGAGAATAAAGTCATAACATTACAAGAAAAAAGTCCTAATATTACGAGAATAAATTTGTAATATTACGAGAAAACATTTTGTAATATTACGAGAATAAAGTCATAACTTTAAGAGAATAAAGTCATAATATTACGAGAATAAAGTCATAACATTACGAGATTAAAGTCATAACTCTATGATAATAAAGTCATAACATTACGAGATTAAAGTCATAATATTACGAGATTAAAGTCATAACATTACGAGATTAAAGTCATAACTCTATGATAATAAAGTCATAACATTACGAGATTAAAGTCATAATATTACGAGATTAAAGTCATAACATTACGAGAATAAAGTCATAATATTACGAGAATAAAGTAATAATATTACGAGAATAAAGTCATAATATTACGAGAATAAAGTCATAACTTTAAGAGAATAAAGTCCTAACATTACGAGATTAAAGTCATAACTCTATGAGAATAAAGTCATAATATTACGAGAATAAAGTCATAACATTACGAGAATAAAGTCAAAACATTACGAGAATAAAGTCATAATATTACGAGAATAAATTTGTAATATTACGAGAAAACATTTTGTAATATTACGAGAATAAAGTCATAATATTAAAAGAATAAAGTTGTAATATTACGAGAATAAATTTGTAATATACGAGAAAACATTTTGTAATATTACGAGAATAAAGTCATAACATTACGAGATTAAAGTCATAATATTACGAGATTAAAGTCATAACATTACGAGAATAAAGTCATAATATTACGAGAATAAAGTAATAATATTACGAGAATAAAGTCATAATATTACGAGAATAAAGTCATAACTTTAAGAGAATAAAGTCATAACATTACGAGATTAAAGTCATAACTCTATGAGAATAAAGTCATAATATTACGAGAATAAAGTCATAACATTACGAGAATAAAGTCATAACATTACGAGAATAAAGTCATAATATTACGAGAATAAATTTGTAATATTACGAGAAAACATTTTGTAATATTACGAGAATAAAGTCATAATATTAAAAGAATAAAGTTGTAATATTACGAGAATAAATTTGTAATATACGAGAAAACATTTTGTAATATTACGAGAATAAAGTCATAACTTTAAGAGAATAAAGTCATAATATTACGAGATTAAAGTCATAACTCTATGAGAATAAAGTCATAATATTACGAGAATAAAGTCATAACTTTAAGAGAATAAAGTCATAATATTACGAGATTAAAGTCATAACTCTATGAGAATAAAGTCATAATATTACGAGAATAAAGTCATAACATTACGAGAATAAAGTCATAACATTACGAGAATAAAGTCATAACATTACGAGAATAAAGTCATAATATTACGAGAATAAATTTGTAATATTACGAGAAAACATTTTGTAATATTACGAGAATGAAGTCATAATATTAAAAGAATAAAGTTGTAATATTACGAGAATAAATTTGTAATATACGAGAAAACATTTTGTAATATTACGAGAATAAAGTCATAACATTACGAGATTAAAGTCATAATATTACGAGATTAAAGTCATAACATTACGAGAATAAAGTAATAATATTACGAGAATAAAGTAATAATATTACGAGAATAAAGTCATAATATTACGAGAATAAAGTCATAACATTACGAGAATAAAGTCATAACATTACAAGAATAAAGTCATAATATTACGAGAATAAATTTGTAATATTACGAGAAAACATTTTGTAATATTACGAGAATAAAGTCATAATATTAAAAGAATAAAGTTGTAATATTACGAGAATAAATTTGTAATATACGAGAAAACATTTTGTAATATTACGAGAATAAAGTCATAACTTTAAGAGAATAAAGTCATAATATTACGAGAATAAAGTAATAATATTACGAGAATAAAGTCATAATATTACGAGAATAAAGTCATAACTTTAAGAGAATAAAGTCATAACATTACGAGATTAAAGTCATAACTCTATGAGAATAAAGTCATAATATTACGAGAATAAAGTCATAACATTACGAGAATAAAGTCATAACATTACAAGAATAAAGTCATAATATTACGAGAATAAATTTGTAATATTACGAGAAAACATTTTGTAATATTACGAGAATAAAGTCATAATATTAAAAGAATAAAGTTGTAATATTACGAGAATAAATTTGTAATATACGAGAACACATTTTGTAATATTACGAGAATAAAGTCATAACTTTAAGAGAATAAAGTCATAATATTACGAGATTAAAGTCATAACTCTATGAGAATAAAGTCATAATATTACGAGAATAAAGTCATAACATTACGAGAATAAAGTCATAACATTACGAGATTAAAGTCATAACATTACGAGAAAAAAAGTCCTAATATTACGAGAATAAATTTGTAATATTACGAGAAAACATTTTGTAATATTACGAGAATAAAGTCATAATATTAAAAGAATAAAGTTGTAATATTACGAGAATAAATTTGTAATATACAAGAAAACATTTTGTAACATTACAAGAATAAAGTCATAACATTACGAGATTAAAGTCATAACTCTATGAGAATAAAGTCATAATATTACGAGAATAAAGTCATAACATTACGAGAATAAAGTCATAACATTACGAGAATAAAGTCATAATATTACGAGAATAAATTTGTAATATTACGAGAAAACATTTTGTAATATTACGAGAATAAAGTCATAATATTAAAAGAATAAAGTTGTAATATTACGAGAATAAATTTGTAATATACGAGAAAACATTTTGTAATATTACGAGAATAAAGTCATAACTTTAAGAGAATAAAGTCATAATATTACGAGATTAAAGTCATAATATTACGAGATTAAAGTCATAACATTACGAGAATAAAGTCATAATATTACGAGAATAAAGTCATAATATTACGAGAATAAAGTCATAATATTACGAGAATAAAGTCATAACTTTAAGAGAATAAAGTCATAACATTACGAGAATAAAGTCATAATATTACGAGAATAAATTTGTAATATTACGAGAAAACATTTTGTAATATTACGAGAATAAAGTCATAATATTAAAAGAATAAAGTTGTAATATTACGAGAATAAATTTGTAATATACGAGAAAACATTTTGTAATATTACGAGAATAAAGTCATAACTTTAAGAGAATAAAGTCATAATATTACGAGAATAAAGTAATAATATTACGAGAATAAAGTCATAATATTACGAGAATAAAGTCATAACATTACGAGAATAAAGTCATAACATTACAAGAATAAAGTCATAATATTACGAGAATAAATTTGTAATATTACGAGAAAACATTTTGTAATATTACGAGAATAAAGTCATAATATTAAAAGAATAAAGTTGTAATATTACGAGAATAAATTTGTAATATACGAGAACACATTTTGTAATAATACGAGAATAAAGTCATAACTTTAAGAGAATAAAGTCATAATATTACGAGATTAAAGTCATAACTCTATGAGAATAAAGTCATAATATTACGAGAATAAAGTCATAACATTACGAGAATAAAGTCATAACATTACGAGATTAAAGTCATAACATTACGAGAAAAAAAGTCCTAATATTACGAGAATAAATTTGTAATATTACGAGAAAACATTTTGTAATATTACGAGAATAAAGTCATAATATTAAAAGAATAAAGTCATAATATTACGAGAATAAATTTGTAATATTACGAGAAAACATTTTGTAATATTACGAGAATAAAGTCATAATATTAAAAGAATAAAGTTGTAATATTACGAGAATAAATTTGTAATATACGAGAAAACATTTTGTAATATTACGAGAATAAAGTCATAACTTTAAGAGAATAAAGTCATAATATTACGAGAATAAAGTAATAATATTACGAGAATAAAGTCATAATATTAAAAGAATAAAGTTGTAATATTACGAGAATAAATTTGTAATATACGAGAACACATTTTGTAATATTACGAGAATAAAGTCATAACTTTAAGAGAATAAAGTCATAATATTACGAGATTAAAGTCATAACTCTATGAGAATAAAGTCATAATATTACGAGAATAAAGTCATAACATTACGAGAATAAAGTCATAACATTACGAGATTAAAGTCATAACATTACGAGAAAAAAAGTCCTAATATTACGAGAATAAATTTGTAATATTACGAGAAAACATTTTGTAATATTACGAGAATAAAGTCATAATATTAAAAGAATAAAGTTGTAATATTACGAGAATAAATTTGTAATATACAAGAAAACATTTTGTAACATTACAAGAATAAAGTCATAACATTACGAGATTAAAGTCATAACTCTATGAGAATAAAGTCATAATATTACGAGAATAAAGTCATAACATTACGAGAATAAAGTCATAACATTACGAGAATAAAGTCATAATATTACGAGAATAAATTTGTAATATTACGAGAAAACATTTTGTAATATTACGAGAATAAAGTCATAATATTAAAAGAATAAAGTTGTAATATTACGAGAATAAATTTGTAATATACGAGAAAACATTTTGTAATATTACGAGAATAAAGTCATAACTTTAAGAGAATAAAGTCATAATATTACGAGATTAAAGTCATAATATTACGAGATTAAAGTCATAATATTACGAGAATAAAGTCATAATATTACGAGAATAAAGTCATAATATTACGAGAATAAAGTCATAACTTTAAGAGAATAAAGTCATAACATTACGAGAATAAAGTCATAATATTACGAGAATAAATTTGTAATATTACGAGAAAACATTTTGTAATATTACGAGAATAAAGTCATAATATTAAAAGAATAAAGTTGTAATATTACGAGAATAAATTTGTAATATACGAGAAAACATTTTGTAATATTACGAGAATAAAGTCATAACTTTAAGAGAATAAAGTCATAATATTACGAGAATAAAGTAATAATATTACGAGAATAAAGTCATAATATTACGAGAATAAAGTCATAACTTTAAGAGAATAAAGTCATAACATTACGAGATTAAAGTCATAACTCTATGAGAATAAAGTCATAATATTACGAGAATAAAGTCATAACATTACGAGAATAAAGTCATAACATTACAAGAATAAAGTCATAATATTACGAGAATAAATTTGTAATATTACGAGAAAACATTTTGTAATATTACGAGAATAAAGTCATAATATTAAAAGAATAAAGTTGTAATATTACGAGAATAAATTTGTAATATACGAGAACACATTTTGTAATATTACGAGAATAAAGTCATAACTTTAAGAGAATAAAGTCATAATATTACGAGATTAAAGTCATAACTCTATGAGAATAAAGTCATAATATTACGAGAATAAAGTCATAACATTACGAGAATAAAGTCATAACATTACGAGATTAAAGTCATAACATTACGAGAAAAAAAGTCCTAATATTACGAGAATAAATTTGTAATATTACGAGAAAACATTTTGTAATATTACGAGAATAAAGTCATAATATTAAAAGAATAAAGTTGTAATATTACGAGAATAAATTTGTAATATACAAGAAAACATTTTGTAACATTACAAGAATAAAGTCATAACATTACGAGATTAAAGTCATAACTCTATGAGAATAAAGTCATAATATTACGAGAATAAATTCATAACATTACGAGAATAAAGTCATAACATTACGAGAATAAAGTCATAATATTACGAGAATAAATTTGTAATATTACGAGAAAACATTTTGTAATATTACGAGAATAAAGTCATAATATTAAAAGAATAAAGTTGTAATATTACGAGAATAAATTTGTAATATACGAGAAAACATTTTGTAATATTACGAGAATAAAGTCATAACTTTAAGAGAATAAAGTCATAATATTACGAGATTAAAGTCATAATATTACGAGATTAAAGTCATAACATTACGAGAATAAAGTCATAATATTACGAGAATAAAGTCATAATATTACGAGAATAAAGTCATAATATTACGAGAATAAAGTCATAACTTTAAGAGAATAAAGTCATAACATTACGAGAATAAAGTCATAATATTACGAGAATAAATTTGTAATATTACGAGAAAACATTTTGTAATATTACGAGAATAAAGTCATAATATTAAAAGAATAAAGTTGTAATATTACGAGAATAAATTTGTAATATACGAGAAAACATTTTGTAATATTACGAGAATAAAGTCATAACTTTAAGAGAATAAAGTCATAATATTACGAGAATAAAGTAATAATATTACGAGAATAAAGTCATAATATTACGAGAATAAAGTCATAACTTTAAGAGAATAAAGTCATAACATTACGAGATTAAAGTCATAACTCTATGAGAATAAAGTCATAATATTACGAGAATAAAGTCATAACATTACGAGAATAAAGTCATAACATTACAAGAATAAAGTCATAATATTACGAGAATAAATTTGTAATATTACGAGAAAACATTTTGTAATATTACGAGAATAAAGTCATAATATTAAAAGAATAAAGTTGTAATATTACGAGAATAAATTTGTAATATACGAGAACACATTTTGTAATATTACGAGAATAAAGTCATAACTTTAAGAGAATAAAGTCATAATATTACGAGATTAAAGTCATAACTCTATGAGAATAAAGTCATAATATTACGAGAATAAAGTCATAACATTACGAGAATAAAGTCATAACATTACGAGATTAAAGTCATAACATTACGAGAAAAAAAGTCCTAATATTACGAGAATAAATTTGTAATATTACGAGAAAACATTTTGTAATATTACGAGAATAAAGTCATAATATTAAAAGAATAAAGTTGTAATATTACGAGAATAAATTTGTAATATACAAGAAAACATTTTGTAACATTACAAGAATAAAGTCATAACATTACGAGATTAAAGTCATAACTCTATGAGAATAAAGTCATAATATTACGAGAATAAAGTCATAACATTACGAGAATAAAGTCATAACATTACGAGAATAAAGTCATAATATTACGAGAATAAATTTGTAATATTACGAGAAAACATTTTGTAATATTACGAGAATAAAGTCATAATATTAAAAGAATAAAGTTGTAATATTACGAGAATAAATTTGTAATATACGAGAAAACATTTTGTAATATTACGAGAATAAAGTCATAACATTACGAGATTAAAGTCATAATATTACGAGATTAAAGTCATAACATTACGAGAATAAAGTCATAATATTACGAGAATAAAGTAATAATATTACGAGAATAAAGTCATAACTTTAAGAGAATAAAGTCATAACATTACGAGATTAAAGTCATAACTCTATGAGAATAAAGTCATAATATTACGAGAATAAAGTCATAACATTACGAGAATAAAGTCATAACATTACGAGAATAAAGTCATAATATTACGAGAATAAATTTGTAATATTACGAGAAAACATTTTGTAATATTACGAGAATAAAGTCATAATATTAAAAGAATAAAGTTGTAATATTACGAGAATAAATTTGTAATATACGAGAAAACATTTTGTAATATTACGAGAATAAAGTCATAACTTTAAGAGAATAAAGTCATAATATTACGAGATTAAAGTCATAACTCTATGAGAATAAAGTCATAATATTACGAGAATAAAGTCATAACTTTAAGAGAATAAAGTCATAATATTACGAGATTAAAGTCATAACTCTATGAGAATAAAGTCATAATATTACGAGAATAAAGTCATAACATTACGAGAATAAAGTCATAACATTACGAGAATAAAGTCATAACATTACGAGAATAAAGTCATAATATTACGAGAATAAATTTGTAATATTACGAGAAAACATTTTGTAATATTACGAGAATGAAGTCATAATATTAAAAGAATAAAGTTGTAATATTACGAGAATAAATTTGTAATATACGAGAAAACATTTTGTAATATTACGAGAATAAAGTCATAACATTACGAGATTAAAGTCATAATATTACGAGATTAAAGTCATAACATTACGAGAATAAAGTCATAATATTACGAGAATAAAGTAATAATATTACGAGAATAAAGTCATAATATTACGAGAATAAAGTCATAACTTTAAGAGAATAAAGTCATAACATTACGAGATTAAAGTCATAACTCTATGAGAATAAAGTCATAATATTACGAGAATAAAGTCATAACATTACGAGAATAAAGTCATAACATTACAAGAATAAAGTCATAATATTACGAGAATAAATTTGTAATATTACGAGAAAACATTTTGTAATATTACGAGAATAAAGTCATAATATTAAAAGAATAAAGTTGTAATATTACGAGAATAAATTTGTAATATACGAGAAAACATTTTGTAATATTACGAGAATAAAGTCATAACTTTAAGAGAATAAAGTCATAATATTACGAGATTAAAGTCATAACTCTATGAGAATAAAGTCATAATATTACGAGAATAAAGTCATAACATTACGAGAATAAAGTCATAACATTACGAGATTAAAGTCATAACATTACGAGAAAAAAAGTCCTAATATTACGAGAATAAATTTGTAATATTACGAGAAAACATTTTGTAATATTACGAGAATAAAGTCATAATATTAAAAGAATAAAGTTGTAATATTACGAGAATAAATTTGTAATATACAAGAAAACATTTTGTAACATTACAAGAATAAAGTCATAACATTACGAGATTAAAGTCATAACTCTATGAGAATAAAGTCATAACATTACGAGATTAAAGTCATAATATTACGAGATTAAAGTCATAACATTACGAGAATAAAGTCATAATATTACGAGAATAAAGTAATAATATTACGAGAATAAAGTCATAATATTACGAGAATAAAGTCATAACTTTAAGAGAATAAAGTCATAATATTACGAGATTAAAGTCATAACTCTATGAGAATAAAGTCATAATATTACGAGAATAAAGTCATAACATTTCGAGAATAAAGTCATAACATTACGAGAATAAAGTCATAACATTACAAGAAAAAAGTCCTAATATTACGAGAATAAATTTGTAATATTACGAGAAAACATTTTGTAATATTACGAGAATAAAGTCATAACTTTAAGAGAATAAAGTCGTAATATTACGAGATTAAAGTCATAACTCTATGAGAATAAAGTCATAATATTACGAGAATAAAGTCATAACATTACGAGATTAAAGTCATAACTCTATGATAATAAAGTCATAACATTACGAGATTAAAGTCATAATATTACGAGATTAAAGTCATAACATTACGAGATTAAAGTCATAAATCTATGATAATAAAGTCATAACATTACGAGATTAAAGTCATAATATTACGAGATTAAAGTCATAACATTACGAGAATAAAGTCATAATATTACGAGAATAAAGTCATAACTTTAAGAGAATAAAGTCATAACATTACGAGATTAAAGTCATAACTCTATGAGAATAAAGTCATAATATTACGAGAATAAAGTCATAACATTACGAGAATAAAGTCATAACATTACAAGAATAAAGTCATAATATTACGAGAATAAATTTGTAATATTACGAGAAAACATTTTGTAATATTACGAGAATAAAGTCATAATATTAAAAGAATAAAGTTGTAATATTACGAGAATAAATTTGTAATATACGAGAACACATTTTGTAATATTACGAGAATAAAGTCATAACTTTAAGAGAATAAAGTCATAATATTACGAGATTAAAGTCATAACTCTATGAGAATAAAGTCATAATATTACGAGAATAAAGTCATAACATTACGAGAATAAAGTCATAACATTACGAGATTAAAGTCATAACATTACGAGAAAAAAAGTCCTAATATTACGAGAATAAATTTGTAATATTACGAGAAAACATTTTGTAATATTACGAGAATAAAGTCATAATATTAAAAGAATAAAGTTGTAATATTACGAGAATAAATTTGTAATATACAAGAAAACATTTTGTAACATTACAAGAATAAAGTCATAACATTACGAGATTAAAGTCATAACTCTATGAGAATAAAGTCATAATATTACGAGAATAAAGTCATAACATTACGAGAATAAAGTCATAACATTACGAGAATAAAGTCATAATATTACGAGAATAAATTTGTAATATTACGAGAAAACATTTTGTAATATTACGAGAATAAAGTCATAATATTAAAAGAATAAAGTTGTAATATTACGAGAATAAATTTGTAATATACGAGAAAACATTTTGTAATATTACGAGAATAAAGTCATAACTTTAAGAGAATAAAGTCATAATATTACGAGATTAAAGTCATAATATTACGAGATTAAAGTCATAACATTACGAGAATAAAGTCATAATATTAAGAGAATAAAGTCATAATATTACGAGAATAAAGTCATAATATTACGAGAATAAAGTCATAACTTTAAGAGAATAAAGTCATAACATTACGAGAATAAAGTCATAATATTACGAGAATAAATTTGTAATATTACGAGAAAACATTTTGTAATATTACGAGAATAAAGTCATAATATTAAAAGAATAAAGTTGTAATATTACGAGAATAAATTTGTAATATACGAGAAAACATTTTGTAATATTACGAGAATAAAGTCATAACATTACGAGATTAAAGTCATAATATTACGAGATTAAAGTCATAACATTACGAGAATAAAGTCATAATATTACGAGAATAAAGTAATAATATTACGAGAATAAAGTCATAACTTTAAGAGAATAAAGTCATAACATTACGAGATTAAAGTCATAACTCTATGAGAATAAAGTCATAATATTACGAGAATAAAGTCATAACATTACGAGAATAAAGTCATAACATTACGAGAATAAAGTCATAATATTACGAGAATAAATTTGTAATATTACGAGAAAACATTTTGTGATATTACGAGAATAAAGTCATAATATTAAAAGAATAAAGTTGTAATATTACGAGAATAAATTTGTAATATACGAGAAAACATTTTGTAATATTACGAGAATAAAGTCATAACTTTAAGAGAATAAAGTCATAATATTACGAGATTAAAGTCATAACTCTATGAGAATAAAGTCATAATATTACGAGAATAAAGTCATAACTTTAAGAGAATAAAGTCATAATATTACGAGATTAAAGTCATAACTCTATGAGAATAAAGTCATAATATTACGAGAATAAAGTCATAACATTACGAGAATAAAGTCATAACATTACGAGAATAAAGTCATAACATTACGAGAATAAAGTCATAATATTACGAGAATAAATTTGTAATATTACGAGAAAACATTTTGTAATATTACGAGAATGAAGTCATAATATTAAAAGAATAAAGTTGTAATATTACGAGAATAAATTTGTAATATACGAGAAAACATTTTGTAATATTACGAGAATAAAGTCATAACATTACGAGATTAAAGTCATAATATTACGAGATTAAAGTCATAACATTACGAGAATAAAGTCATAATATTACGAGAATAAAGTAATAATATTACGAGAATAAAGTCATAATATTACGAGAATAAAGTCATAACTTTAAGAGAATAAAGTCATAACATTACGAGATTAAAGTCATAACTCTATGAGAATAAAGTCATAATATTACGAGAATAAAGTCATAACATTACGAGAATAAAGTCATAACATTACGAGAATAAAGTCATAATATTACGAGAATAAATTTGTAATATTACGAGAAAACATTTTGTAATATTACGAGAATAAAGTCATAATATTAAAAGAATAAAGTTGTAATATTACGAGAATAAATTTGTAATATACGAGAAAACATTTTGTAATATTACGAGAATAAAGTCATAACTTTAAGAGAATAAAGTCATAATATTACGAGATTAAAGTCATAACTCTATGAGAATAAAGTCATAATATTACGAGAATAAAGTCATAACATTACGAGAATAAAGTCATAACATTACAAGAATAAAGTCATAACTTTAAGAGAATAAAGTCATAACATTACGAGATTAAAGTCATAACTCTATGAGAATAAAGTCATAATATTACGAGAATAAAGTCATAACATTACGAGAATAAAGTCATAACATTACAAGAATAAAGTCATAATATTACGAGAATAAATTTGTAATATTACGAGAAAACATTTTGTAATATTACGAGAATAAAGTCATAATATTAAAAGAATAAAGTTGTAATATTACGAGAATAAATTTGTAATATACGAGAAAACATTTTGTAATATTACGAGAATAAAGTCATAACTTTAAGAGAATAAAGTCATAATATTACGAGATTAAAGTCATAACTCTATGAGAATAAAGTCATAATATTACGAGAATAAAGTCATAACATTACGAGAATAAAGTCATAACATTACGAGATTAAAGTCATAACATTACGAGAAAAAAAGTCCTAATATTACGAGAATAAATTTGTAATATTACGAGAAAACATTTTGTAATATTACGAGAATAAAGTCATAATATTAAAAGAATAAAGTTGTAATATTACGAGAATAAATTTGTAATATACAAGAAAACATTTTGTAACATTACAAGAATAAAGTCATAACATTACGAGATTAAAGTCATAACTCTATGAGAATAAAGTCATAACATTACGAGATTAAAGTCATAATATTACGAGATTAAAGTCATAACATTACGAGAATAAAGTCATAATATTACGAGAATAAAGTAATAATATTACGAGAATAAAGTCATAATATTACGAGAATAAAGTCATAACTTTAAGAGAATAAAGTCATAATATTACGAGATTAAAGTCATAACTCTATGAGAATAAAGTCATAATATTACGAGAATAAAGTCATAACATTTCGAGAATAAAGTCATAACATTACGAGAATAAAGTCATAACATTACAAGAAAAAAGTCCTAATATTACGAGAATAAATTTGTAATATTACGAGAAAACATTTTGTAATATTACGAGAATAAAGTCATAACTTTAAGAGAATAAAGTCGTAATATTACGAGATTAAAGTCATAACTCTATGAGAATAAAGTCATAATATTACGAGAATAAAGTCATAACATTACGAGATTAAAGTCATAACTCTATGATAATAAAGTCATAACATTACGAGATTAAAGTCATAATATTACGAGATTAAAGTCATAACATTACGAGATTAAAGTCATAAATCTATGATAATAAAGTCATAACATTACGAGATTAAAGTCATAATATTACGAGATTAAAGTCATAACATTACGAGAATAAAGTCATAATATTACGAGAATAAAGTCATAACTTTAAGAGAATAAAGTCATAACATTACGAGATTAAAGTCATAACTCTATGAGAATAAAGTCATAATATTACGAGAATAAAGTCATAACATTACGAGAATAAAGTCATAACATTACGAGAATAAAGTCATAATATTACGAGAATAAATTTGTAATATTACGAGAAAACATTTTGTAATATTACGAGAATAAAGTCATAATATTAAAAGAATAAAGTTGTAATATTACGAGAATAAATTTGTAATATACGAGAAAACATTTTGTAATATTACGAGAATAAAGTCATAACATTACGAGATTAAAGTCATAATATTACGAGATTAAAGTCATAACATTACGAGAATAAAGTCATAATATTACGAGAATAAAGTAATAATATTACGAGAATAAAGTCATAATATTACGAGAATAAAGTCATAACTTTAAGAGAATAAAGTCATAACATTACGAGATTAAAGTCATAACTCTATGAGAATAAAGTCCTAATATTACGAGAATAAATTTGTAATATTACGAGAAAACATTTTGTAATATTACGAGAATAAAGTCATAATATTAAAAGAATAAAGAGTTAATATTACGAGAATAAATTTGTAATATACAAGAAAACATTTTGTAACATTACAAGAATAAAGTCATAACATTACGAGATTAAAGTCATAACTCTATGAGAATAAAGTCATAACATTACGAGATTAAAGTCATAATATTACGAGAATAAAGTCATAACATTACGAGATTAAAGTCATAACTCTATGATAATAAAGTCATAACATTACGAGATTAAAGTCATAATATTACGAGATTAAAGTCATAACATTACGAGATTAAAGTCATAACTCTATGATAATAAAGTCATAACATTACGAGATTAAAGTCATAATATTACGAGATTAAAGTCATAACATTACGAGAATAAAGTCATAATATTACGAGAATAAAGTCATAACTTTAAGAGAATAAAGTCATAATATTACGAGATTAAAGTCATAACTCTATGAGAATAAAGTCATAATATTACGAGAATAAATTTGTAATATTACGAGAAAACATTTTGTAATATTACGAGAATAAAGTCATAACTTTAAGAGAATAAAGTCGTAATATTACGAGATTAAAGACATAACTCTATGAGAATAAAGTCATAATATTACGAGAATAAAGTCATAACATTACGAGATTAAAGTCATAACTCTATGATAATAAAGTCATAACATTACGAGATTAAAGTCATAATATTACGAGATTAAAGTCATAACATTACGAGATTAAAGTCATAAATCTATGATAATAAAGTCATAACATTACGAGATTAAAGTCATAATATTACGAGATTAAAGTCATAACATTACGAGAATAAAGTCATAATATTACGAGAATAAAGTCATAACTTTAAGAGAATAAAGTCATAACATTACGAGATTAAAGTCATAACTCTATGAGAATAAAGTCATAATATTACGAGAATAAAGTCATAACATTACGAGAATAAAGTCATAACATTACGAGAATAAAGTCATAATATTACGAGAATAAATTTGTAATATTACGAGAAAACATTTTGTAATATTACGAGAATAAAGTCATAATATTAAAAGAATAAAGTTGTAATATTACGAGAATAAATTTGTAATATACGAGAAAACATTTTGTAATATTACGAGAATAAAGTCATAACATTACGAGATTAAAGTCATAATATTACGAGATTAAAGTCATAACATTACGAGAATAAAGTCATAATATTACGAGAATAAAGTAATAATATTACGAGAATAAAGTCATAATATTACGAGAATAAAGTCATAACTTTAAGAGAATAAAGTCATAACATTACGAGATTAAAGTCATAACTCTATGAGAATAAAGTCCTAATATTACGAGAATAAATTTGTAATATTACGAGAAAACATTTTGTAATATTACGAGAATAAAGTCATAATATTAAAAGAATAAAGAGTTAATATTACGAGAATAAATTTGTAATATACAAGAAAACATTTTGTAACATTACAAGAATAAAGTCATAACATTACGAGATTAAAGTCATAACTCTATGAGAATAAAGTCATAACATTACGAGATTAAAGTCATAATATTACGAGAATAAAGTCATAACATTACGAGATTAAAGTCATAACTCTATGATAATAAAGTCATAACATTACGAGATTAAAGTCATAATATTACGAGATTAAAGTCATAACATTACGAGATTAAAGTCATAACTCTATGATAATAAAGTCATAACATTACGAGATTAAAGTCATAATATTACGAGATTAAAGTCATAACATTACGAGAATAAAGTCATAATATTACGAGAATAAAGTCATAACTTTAAGAGAATAAAGTCATAATATTACGAGATTAAAGTCATAACTCTATGAGAATAAAGTCATAATATTACGAGAATAAATTTGTAATATTACGAGAAAACATTTTGTAATATTACGAGAATAAAGTCATAACTTTAAGAGAATAAAGTCGTAATATTACGAGATTAAAGACATAACTCTATGAGAATAAAGTCATAATATTACGAGAATAAAGTCATAACATTACGAGATTAAAGTCATAACTCTATGATAATAAAGTCATAACATTACGAGATTAAAGTCATAATATTACGAGATTAAAGTCATAACATTACGAGATTAAAGTCATAACTCTATGATAATAAAGTCATAACATTACGAGATTAAAGTCATAATATTACGAGATTAAAGTCATAACATTACGAGAATAAAGTCATAATATTACGAGAATAAAGTAATAATATTACGAGAATAAAGTCATAATATTACGAGAATAAAGTCATAACTTTAAGAGAATAAAGTCATAACATTACGAGATTAAAGTCATAACATTACGAGAATAAAGTCATAATATTACGAGAATAAAGTAATAATATTACGAGAATAAAGTCATAATATTACGAGAATAAAGTCATAACTTTAAGAGAATAAAGTCATAATATTAAAAGAATAAAGTTGTAATATTACGAGAATAAATTTGTAATATACAAGAAAACATTTTGTAACATTAAAGAATAAAGTCATAACATTACGAGATTAAAGTCATAACTCTATGAGAATAAAGTCATAACATTACGAGATTAAAGTCATAATATTACGAGAATAAAGTCATAACATTACGAGATTAAAGTCATAACTCTATGAGAATAAAGTCATAACATTACGAGATTAAAGTCATAATATTACGAGATTAAAGTCATAACATTACGAGAATAAAGTCATAATATTACGAGAATAAAGTAATAATATTACGAGAATAAAGTCATAATATTACGAGAATAAAGTCATAACTTTAAGAGAATAAAGTCATAATATTACGAGATTAAAGTCATAACTCTATGAGAATAAAGTCATAATATTACGAGAATAAAGTCATAACATTACGAGAATAAAGTCATAACATTACGAGAATAAAGTCATAACATTACAAGAAAAAAGTCCTAATATTACGAGAATAAATTTGTAATATTACGAGAAAACATTTTGTAATATTACGAGAATAAAGTCATAACTTTAAGAGAATAAAGTCGTAATATTACGAGATTAAAGTCATAACTCTATGAGAATAAAGTCATAATATTACGAGAATAAAGTCATAACATTACGAGATTAAAGTCATAACTCTATGATAATAAAGTCATAACATTACGAGATTAAAGTCATAATATTACGAGATTAAAGTCATAACATTACGAGATTAAAGTCATAACTCTATGATAATAAAGTCATAACATTACGAGATTAAAGTCATAATATTACGAGATTAAAGTCATAACATTACGAGAATAAAGTCATAATATTACGAGAATAAAGTAATAATATTACGAGAATAAAGTCATAATATTACGAGAATAAAGTCATAACTTTAAGAGAATAAAGTCATAACATTACGAAATTAAAGTCATAACATTACGAGAATAAAGTCATAATATTACGAGAATAAAGTAATAATATTACGAGAATAAAGTCATAATATTACGAGAATAAAGTCATAACTTTAAGAGAATAAAGTCATAATATTACGAGATTAAAGTCATAACTCTATGAGAATAAAGTCATAATATTACGAGAATAAAGTCATAACATTACGAGAATAAAGTCATAACATTACGAGAATAAAGTCATAATATTACGAGAATAAATTTGTAATATTACGAGAATAAATTTGTAATATACGAGAAAACATTTTGTAATATTACGAGAATAAAGTCATAACTTTAAGAGAATAAAGTCATAATATTACGAGATTAAAGTCATAACTCTATGAGAATAAAGTCATAATATTACGAGAATAAAGTCATAACTTTAAGAGAATAAAGTCATAATATTACGAGATTAAAGTCAAAACTCTATGAGAATAAAGTCATAATATTACGAGAATAAAGTCATAACATTACGAGAATAAAGTCATAACATTACGAGAATAAAGTCATAACATTACGAGAATAAAGTCATAATATTACGAGAATAAATTTGTAATATTACAAGAAAACATTTTGTAATATTACGAGAATGAAGTCATAATATTAAAAGAATAAAGTTGTAATATTACGAGAATAAATTTGTAATATACGAGAAAACATTTTGTAATATTACGAGAATAAAGTCATAACATTACGAGATTAAAGTCATAATATTACGAGATTAAAGTCATAACATTACGAGAATAAAGTCATAATATTACGAGAATAAAGTAATAATATTACGAGAATAAAGTCATAATATTACGAGAATAAAGTCATAACTTTAAGAGAATAAAGTCATAACATTACGAGATTAAAGTCATAACTCTATGAGAATAAAGTCATAATATTACGAGAATAAAGTCATAACATTACGAGAATAAAGTCATAACATTACAAGAATAAAGTCATAATATTACGAGAATAAATTTGTAATATTACGAGAAAACATTTAGTAATATTACGAGAATAAAGTCATAATATTAAAAGAATAAAGTTGTAATATTACGAGAATAAATTTGTAATATACGAGAACACATTTTGTAATATTACGAGAATAAAGTCATAACTTTAAGAGAATAAAGTCATAATATTACGAGATTAAAGTCATAACTCTATGAGAATAAAGTCATAATATTACGAGAATAAAGTCATAACATTACGAGAATAAAGTCATAACATTACGAGATTAAAGTCATAACATTACGAGAAAAAAAGTCCTAATATTACGAGAATAAATTTGTAATATTACGAGAAAACATTTTGTAATATTACGAGAATAAAGTCATAATATTAAAAGAATAAAGTTGTAATATTACGAGAATAAATTTGTAATATACAAGAAAACATTTTGTAACATTACAAGAATAAAGTCATAACATTACGAGATTAAAGTTATAACTCTTTGAGAATAAAGTCATAACATTACGAGATTAAAGTCATAATATTACGAGAATAAAGTCATAACATTACGAGATTAAAGTCATAACTCTATGAGAATAAAGTCATAACATTACGAGATTAAAGTCATAATATTACGAGATTAAAGTCATAACATTACGAGAATAAAGTAATAATATTACGAGAATAAAGTCATAATATTACGAGAATAAAGTCATAACTTTAAGAGAATAAAGTCATAATATTACGAGATTAAAGTCATAACTCTATGAGAATAAAGTCATAATATTACGAGAATAAAGTCATAACATTACGAGAATAAAGTCATAACATTACGAGAATAAAGTCATAACATTACAAGAAAAAAGTCCTAATATTACGAGAATAAATTTGTAATATTACGAGAAAACATTTTGTAATATTACGAGAATAAAGTCATAACTTTAAGAGAATAAAGTCGTAATATTACGAGATTAAAGTCATAACTCTATGAGAATAAAGTCATAATATTACGAGAATAAAGTCATAACATTACGAGATTAAAGTCATAACTCTATGATAATAAAGTCATAACATTACGAGATTAAAGTCATAATATTACGAGATTAAAGTCATAACATTACGAGATTAAAGTCATAACTCTATGATAATAAAGTCATAACATTACGAGATTAAAGTCATAATATTACGAGATTAAAGTCATAACATTACGAGAATAAAGTCATAATATTACGAGAATAAAGTAATAATATTACGAGAATAAAGTCATAATATTACGAGAATAAAGTCATAACTTTAAGAGAATAAAGTCATAACATTACGAGATTAAAGTCATAACTCTATGAGAATAAAGTCATAATATTACGAGAATAAAGTCATAACATTACGAGAATAAAGTCATAACATTACGAGAATAAAGTCATAATATTACAAGAATAAATTTGTAATATTACGAGAAAACATTTTGTAATATTACGAGAATGAAGTCATAATATTAAACGAATAAAGTTGTAATATTACGAGAATAAATTTGTAATATACGAGAAAACATTTTGTAATATTACGAGAATAAAGTCATAACATTACGAGATTAAAGTCATAATATTACGAGATTAAAGTCATAACATTACGAGAATAAAGTCATAATATTACGAGAATAAAGTCATAATATTACGAGAATAAAGTCATAACTTTAAGAGAATAAAGTCATAATATTAAAAGAATAAAGTTGTAATATTACGAGAATAAATTTGTAATATACAAGAAAACATTTTGTAACATTACAAGAATAAAGTCATAACATTACGAGATTAAAGTCATAACTCTATGAGAATAAAGTCATAACATTACGAGATTAAAGTCATAATATTACGAGATTAAAGTCATAACATTACGAGAATAAAGTCATAATATTACGAGAATAAAGTAATAATATTACGAGAATAAAGTCATAATATTACGAGAATAAAGTCATAACTTTAAGAGAATAAAGTCATAATATTACGAGATTAAAGTCATAACTCTATGAGAATAAAGTCATAATATTACGAGAATAAAGTCATAACATTTCGAGAATAAAGTCATAACATTACGAGAATAAAGTCATAACATTACAAGAAAAAAGTCCTAATATTACGAGAATAAATTTGTAATATTACGAGAAAACATTTTGTAATATTACGAGATTAAAGTCATAACTCTATGAGAATAAAGTCATAACATTACGAGATTAAAGTCATAATATTACGAGAATAAAGTCATAACATTACGAGATTAAAGTCATAACTCTATGAGAATAAAGTCATAACATTACGAGATTAAAGTCATAATATTACGAGATTAAAGTCATAACATTACGAGAATAAATTCATAATATTACGAGAATAAAGTAATAATATTACGAGAATAAAGTCATAATATTACGAGAATAAAGTCATAACTTTAAGAGAATAAAGTCATAATATTACGAGATTAAAGTCATAACTCTATGAGAATAAAGTCATAATATTACGAGAATAAAGTCATAACATTACGAGAATAAAGTCATAACATTACGAGAATAAAGTCATAACATTACAAGAATAAAGTCATAATATTACGAGAATAAATTTGTAATATTACGAGAAAACATTTTGTAATATTACGAGAATAAAGTCATAACTTTAAGAGAATAAAGTCGTAATATTACGAGATTAAAGTCATAACTCTATGAGAATAAAGTCATAATATTACGAGAATAAAGTCATAACATTACGAGATTAAAGTCATAACTCTATGATAATAAAGTCATAACATTACGAGATTAAAGTCATAATATTACGAGATTAAAGTCATAACATTACGAGATTAAAGTCATAACTCTATGATAATAAAGTCATAACATTACGAGATTAAAGTCATAATATTACGAGATTAAAGTCATAACATTACGAGAATAAAGTCATAATATTACGAGAATAAAGTAATAATATTACGAGAATAAAGTCATAATATTACGAGAATAAAGTCATAACTTTAAGAGAATAAAGTCATAACATTACGAGATTAAAGTCATAACTCTATGAGAATAAAGTCATAATATTACGAGAATAAAGTCATAACATTACGAGAATAAAGTCATAACATTACGAGAATAAAGTCATAATATTACGAGAATAAATTTGTAATATTACGAGAAAACATTTTGTAATATTACGAGAATAAAGTCATAATATTAAAAGAATAAAGTTGTAATATTACGAGAATAAATTTGTAATATACGAGAAAACATTTTGTAATATTACGAGAATAAAGTCATAACATTACGAGATTAAAGTCATAATATTACGAGATTAAAGTCATAACATTACGAGAATAAAGTCATAATATTACGAGAATAAAGTAATAATATTACGAGAATAAAGTCATAATATTACGAGAATAAAGTCATAACTTTAAGAGAATAAAGTCATAACATTACGAGATTAAAGTCATAACTCTATGAGAATAAAGTCATAATATTACGAGAATAAAGTCATAACATTACGAGAATAAAGTCATAACTTTAAGAGAATAAAGTCATAATATTACGAGATTAAAGTCATAACTCTATGAGAATAAAGTCATAATATTACGAGAATAAAGTCATAACATTACGAGAATAAAGTCATAACATTACGACATTAAAGTCATAACATTACGAGAAAAAAAGTCCTAATATTACGAGAATAAATTTGTAATATTACGAGAAAACATTTTGTAATATTACGAGAATAAAGTCATAATATTAAAAGAATAAAGTTGTAATATTACGAGAATAAATTTGTAATATACAAGAAAACATTTTGTAACATTACAAGAATAAAGTCATAACATTACGAGATTAAAGTCATAACTCTATGAGAATAAAGTCATAACATTACGAGATTAAAGTCATAATATTACGAGATTAAAGTCATAACATTACGAGAATAAAGTCATAATATTACGAGAATAAAGTAATAATATTACGAGAATAAAGTCATAATATTACGAGAATAAAGTCATAACTTTAAGAGAATAAAGTCATAATATTACGAGATTAAAGTCATAACTCTATGAGAATAAAGTCATAATATTACAAGAATAAAGTCATAACATTACAAGAATAAAGTCATAACATTACGAGAATAAAGTCATAACATTACAAGAAAAAAGTCCTAATATTACGAGAATAAATTTGTAATATTACGAGAAAACATTTTGTAATATTACGAGAATAAAGTCATAACTTTAAGAGAATAAAGTCGTAATATTACGAGATTAAAGTCATAACTCTATGAGAATAAAGTCATAATATTACGAGAATAAAGTCATAACATTACGAGATTAAAGTCATAACTCTATGATAATAAAGTCATAACATTACGAGATTAAAGTCATAATATTACGAGATTAAAGTCATAACATTACGAGATTAAAGTCATAACTCTATGATAATAAAGTCATAACATTACGAGATTAAAGTCATAATATTACGAGATTAAAGTCATAACATTACGAGAATAAAGTCATAATATTACGAGAATAAAGTAATAATATTACGAGAATAAAGTCATAATATTACGAGAATAAAGTCATAACTTTAAGAGAATAAAGTCATAACATTACGAGATTAAAGTCATAACTCTATGAGAATAAAGTCATAATATTACGAGAATAAAGTCATAACATTACGAGAATAAAGTCATAACATTACGAGAATAAAGTCATAATACTACGAGAATAAATTTGTAATATTACGAGAAAACATTTTGTAATATTACGAGAATAAAGTCATAATATTAAAAGAATAAAGTTGTAATATTACGAGAATAAATTTGTAATATACGAGAAAACATTTTGTAATATTACGAGAATAAAGTCATAACTTTAAGAGAATAAAGTCATAATATTACGAGATTAAAGTCATAACTCTATGAGAATAAAGTCATAATATTACGAGAATAAAGTCATAACATTACGAGAATAAAGTCATAACATTACGAGGTTAAAGTCATAACATTACGAGAAAAAAAGTCCTACTATTACGAGAATAAATTTGTAATATTACGAGAAAACATTTTGTAATATTACGAGAATAAAGTCATAATATTAAAAGAATAAAGTTGTAATATTACGAGAATAAATTTGTAATATACAAGAAAACATTTTGTAACATTACAAGAATAAAGTCATAACATTACGAGATTAAAGTCATAACTCTATGAGAATAAAGTCATAACATTACGAGATTAAAGTCATAATATTACGAGAATAAAGTCATAACATTACGAGATTAAAGTCATAACTCTATGAGAATAAAGTCATAACATTACGAGATTAAAGTCATAATATTACGAGATTAAAATCATAACATTACGAGAATAAAGTCATAATATTACGAGAATAAAGTAATAATATTACGAGAATAAAGTCATAATATTACGAGAATAAAGTCATAACTTTAAGAGAATAAAGTCATAATATTACGAGATTAAAGTCATAACTCTATGAGAATAAAGTCATAATATTACGAGAATAAAGTAATAACATTACGAGAATAAAGTCATAACATTACGAGAATAAAGTCATAACATTACAAGAAAAAAGTCCTAATATTACGAGAATAAATTTGTAATATTACGAGAAAACATTTTGTAATATTACGAGAATAAAGTCATAACTTTAAGAGAATAAAGTCGTAATATTACGAGATTAAAGTCATAACTCTATGAGAATAAAGTCATAATATTACGAGAATAAAGTCATAACATTACGAGATTAAAGTCATAACTCTATGATAATAAAGTCATAACATTACGAGATTAAAGTCATAATATTACGAGATTAAAGTCATAACATTACGACAATAAAGTCATAATATTACGAGAATAAAGTAATAATATTACGAGAATAAAGTCATAATATTACGAGATTAAAGTCATAACTCTATGAGAATAAAGTCATAATATTACGAGAATAAAGTCATAACATTACGAGAATAAAGTCATAACATTACGAGATTAAAGTCATAACATTACGAGAAAAAAAGTCCTAATATTACGAGAATAAATTTGTAATATTACGAGAAAACATTTTGTAATATTACGAGAATAAAGTCATAATATTAAAAGAATAAAGTTGTAATATTACGAGAATAAATTTGTAATATACAAGAAAACATTTTGTAACATTACAAGAATAAAGTCATAACATTACGAGATTAAAGTCATAACTCTATGAGAATAAAGTCATAACATTACGAGATTAAAGTCATAACTCTATGAGAATAAAGTCATAACATTACGAGATTAAAGTCATAACATTACGAGATTAAAGTCATAATATTACGAGAATAAAGTCATAACATTACGAGAATAAAGTCATAACATTACGAGAATAAAGTCATAACATTACAAGAAAAAAGTCCTAATATTACGAGAATAAATTTGTAATATTACGAGAAAACATTTTGTAATATTACGAGAATAAAGTCATAATATTAAAAGAATAAAGTTGTAATATTACGAGAATAAATTTGTAATATACGAGAAAACATTTTGTAATATTACGAGAATAAAGTCATAACTTTAAGAGAATAAAGTCATAACATTACGAGAATAAAGTCATAATATTACGAGAATAAAGTCATAACATTACGAGATTAAAGTCATAACATTACGAGAATAAAGTCATAACATTACGAGATTAAAGTCATAACATTACGAGAATAAAGTCATAACATTACGAGAAAAAAAAGTCCTAATATTACGAGAATAAATTTGTAATATTACGAGAAAACATTTTGTAATATTACGAGAATAAAGTCATAATATTAAAAGAATAAAGTTGTAATATTACGAGAATAAATTTGTAATATACAAGAAAACATTTTGTAACATTACAAGAATAAAGTCATAACATTACGAGATTAAAGTCATAACTCTATGAGAATAAAGTCATAACATTACGAGATTAAAGTCATAATATTACGAGAATAAAGTCATAACATTACGAGATTAAAGTCATAACTCTATGAGAATAAAGTCATAACATTACGAGATTAAAGTCATAATATTACGAGATTAAAGTCATAACATTACGAGAATAAAGTCATAATATTACGAGAATAAAGTAATAATATTACGAGAATAAAGTCATAATATTACGAGAATAAAGTCATAATATTACGAGAATAAAGTCATAACTTTAAGAGAATAAAGTCCTAATATTACGAGAATAAATTTGTAATATTACGAGAAAACATTTTGTAATATTACGAGAATAAAGTCATAACTTTAAGAGAATAAAGTCGTAATATTACGAGATTAAAGTCATAACATTACGAGAATAAAGTCATAATATTACGAGAATAAATTTGTAATATTACGAGAAAACATTTTGTAATATTACGAGAATAAAGTCATAACTTTAAGAGAATAAAGTCGTAATATTACGAGATTAAAGTCATAACTCTATGAGAATAAAGTCATAATATTACGAGAATAAAGTCATAACATTACGAGATTAAAGTCATAACTCTATGATAATAAAGTCATAACATTACGAGATTAAAGTCATAATATTACGAGATTAAAGTCATAACATTACGAGAATAAAGTCATAATATTACGAGAATAAAGTAATAATATTACGAGAATAAAGTCATAATATTACGAGAATAAAGTCATAACTTTAAGAGAATAAAGTCATAACATTACGAGATTAAAGTCATAACTCTATGAGAATAAAGTCATAATATTACGAGAATAAAGTCATAACATTACGAGAATAAAGTCATAACATTACGAGAATAAAGTCATAATATTACGAGAATAAAGTCATAACATTACGAGAATAAAGTCATAACATTACGAGATTAAAGTCATAACATTACGAGAATAAAGTCATAACATTACGAGAAAAAAAAGTCCTAATATTACGAGAATAAATTTGTAATATTACGAGAAAACATTTTGTAATATTACGAGAATAAAGTCATAATATTAAAAGAATAAAGTTGTAATATTACGAGAATAAATTTGTAATATACAAGAAAACATTTTGTAACATTACAAGAATAAAGTCATAACATTACGAGATTAAAGTCATAACTCTATGAGAATAAAGTCATAACATTACGAGATTAAAGTCATAATATTACGAGAATAAAGTCATAACATTACGAGATTAAAGTCATAACTCTATGAGAATAAAGTCATAACATTACGAGATTAAAGTCATAATATTACGAGATTAAAGTCATAACATTACGAGAATAAAGTCATAATATTACGAGAATAAAGTAATAATATTACGAGAATAAAGTCATAATATTACGAGAATAAAGTCATAATATTACGAGATTAAAGTCATAATATTACGAGATTAAAGTCATAACATTACGACAATAAAGTCATAATATTACGAGAATAAAGTAATAATATTACGAGAATAAAGTCATAATATTACGAGAATAAAGTCATAACATTACGAGAATAAAGTCATAACATTACGAGGTTAAAGTCATAACATTACGAGAAAAAAAGTCCTACTATTACGAGAATAAATTTGTAATATTACGAGAAAACATTTTGTAATATTACGAGAATAAAGTCATAATATTAAAAGAATAAAGTTGTAATATTACGAGAATAAATTTGTAATATACAAGAAAACATTTTGTAACATTACAAGAATAAAGTCATAACATTACGAGATTAAAGTCATAACTCTATGAGAATAAAGTCATAACATTACGAGATTAAAGTCATAATATTACGAGAATAAAGTCATAACATTACGAGATTAAAGTCATAACTCTATGAGAATAAAGTCATAACATTACGAGATTAAAGTCATAATATTACGAGATTAAAATCATAACATTACGAGAATAAAGTCATAATATTACGAGAATAAAGTAATAATATTACGAGAATAAAGTCATAATATTACGAGAATAAAGTCATAACTTTAAGAGAATAAAGTCATAATATTACGAGATTAAAGTCATAACTCTATGAGAATAAAGTCATAATATTACGAGAATAAAGTAATAACATTACGAGAATAAAGTCATAACATTACGAGAATAAAGTCATAACATTACAAGAAAAAAGTCCTAATATTACGAGAATAAATTTGTAATATTACGAGAAAACATTTTGTAATATTACGAGAATAAAGTCATAACTTTAAGAGAATAAAGTCGTAATATTACGAGATTAAAGTCATAACTCTATGAGAATAAAGTCATAATATTACGAGAATAAAGTCATAACATTACGAGATTAAAGTCATAACTCTATGATAATAAAGTCATAACATTACGAGATTAAAGTCATAATATTACGAGATTAAAGTCATAACATTACGACAATAAAGTCATAATATTACGAGAATAAAGTAATAATATTACGAGAATAAAGTCATAATATTACGAGATTAAAGTCATAACTCTATGAGAATAAAGTCATAATATTACGAGAATAAAGTCATAACATTACGAGAATAAAGTCATAACATTACGAGATTAAAGTCATAACATTACGAGAAAAAAAGTCCTAATATTACGAGAATAAATTTGTAATATTACGAGAAAACATTTTGTAATATTACGAGAATAAAGTCATAATATTAAAAGAATAAAGTTGTAATATTACGAGAATAAATTTGTAATATACAAGAAAACATTTTGTAACATTACAAGAATAAAGTCATAACATTACGAGATTAAAGTCATAACTCTATGAGAATAAAGTCATAACATTACGAGATTAAAGTCATAACTCTATGAGAATAAAGTCATAACATTACGAGATTAAAGTCATAACATTACGAGATTAAAGTCATAATATTACGAGAATAAAGTCATAACATTACGAGAATAAAGTCATAACATTACGAGAATAAAGTCATAACATTACAAGAAAAAAGTCCTAATATTACGAGAATAAATTTGTAATATTACGAGAAAACATTTTGTAATATTACGAGAATAAAGTCATAATATTAAAAGAATAAAGTTGTAATATTACGAGAATAAATTTGTAATATACGAGAAAACATTTTGTAATATTACGAGAATAAAGTCATAACTTTAAGAGAATAAAGTCATAACATTACGAGAATAAAGTCATAATATTACGAGAATAAAGTCATAACATTACGAGATTAAAGTCATAACATTACGAGAATAAAGTCATAACATTACGAGATTAAAGTCATAACATTACGAGAATAAAGTCATAACATTACGAGAAAAAAAAGTCCTAATATTACGAGAATAAATTTGTAATATTACGAGAAAACATTTTGTAATATTACGAGAATAAAGTCATAATATTAAAAGAATAAAGTTGTAATATTACGAGAATAAATTTGTAATATACAAGAAAACATTTTGTAACATTACAAGAATAAAGTCATAACATTACGAGATTAAAGTCATAACTCTATGAGAATAAAGTCATAACATTACGAGATTAAAGTCATAATATTACGAGAATAAAGTCATAACATTACGAGATTAAAGTCATAACTCTATGAGAATAAAGTCATAACATTACGAGATTAAAGTCATAATATTACGAGATTAAAGTCATAACATTACGAGAATAAAGTCATAATATTACGAGAATAAAGTAATAATATTACGAGAATAAAGTCATAATATTACGAGAATAAAGTCATAATATTACGAGAATAAAGTCATAACTTTAAGAGAATAAAGTCCTAATATTACGAGAATAAATTTGTAATATTACGAGAAAACATTTTGTAATATTACGAGAATAAAGTCATAACTTTAAGAGAATAAAGTCGTAATATTACGAGATTAAAGTCATAACATTACGAGAATAAAGTCATAATATTACGAGAATAAATTTGTAATATTACGAGAAAACATTTTGTAATATTACGAGAATAAAGTCATAACTTTAAGAGAATAAAGTCGTAATATTACGAGATTAAAGTCATAACTCTATGAGAATAAAGTCATAATATTACGAGAATAAAGTCATAACATTACGAGATTAAAGTCATAACTCTATGATAATAAAGTCATAACATTACGAGATTAAAGTCATAATATTACGAGATTAAAGTCATAACATTACGAGAATAAAGTCATAATATTACGAGAATAAAGTAATAATATTACGAGAATAAAGTCATAATATTACGAGAATAAAGTCATAACTTTAAGAGAATAAAGTCATAACATTACGAGATTAAAGTCATAACTCTATGAGAATAAAGTCATAATATTACGAGAATAAAGTCATAACATTACGAGAATAAAGTCATAACATTACGAGAATAAAGTCATAATATTACGAGAATAAAGTCATAACATTACGAGAATAAAGTCATAACATTACGAGATTAAAGTCATAACATTACGAGAATAAAGTCATAACATTACGAGAAAAAAAAGTCCTAATATTACGAGAATAAATTTGTAATATTACGAGAAAACATTTTGTAATATTACGAGAATAAAGTCATAATATTAAAAGAATAAAGTTGTAATATTACGAGAATAAATTTGTAATATACAAGAAAACATTTTGTAACATTACAAGAATAAAGTCATAACATTACGAGATTAAAGTCATAACTCTATGAGAATAAAGTCATAACATTACGAGATTAAAGTCATAATATTACGAGAATAAAGTCATAACATTACGAGATTAAAGTCATAACTCTATGAGAATAAAGTCATAACATTACGAGATTAAAGTCATAATATTACGAGATTAAAGTCATAACATTACGAGAATAAAGTCATAATATTACGAGAATAAAGTAATAATATTACGAGAATAAAGTCATAATATTACGAGAATAAAGTCATAATATTACGAGATTAAAGTCATAATATTACGAGATTAAAGTCATAACATTACGACAATAAAGTCATAATATTACGAGAATAAAGTAATAATATTACGAGAATAAAGTCATAATATTACGAGATTAAAGTCATAACTCTATGAGAATAAAGTCATAATATTACGAGAATAAAGTCATAACATTACGAGAATAAAGTCATAACATTACGAGATTAAAGTCATAACATTACGAGAAAAAAAGTCCTAATATTACGAGAATAAATTTGTAATATTACGAGAAAACATTTTGTAATATTACGAGAATAAAGTCATAATATTAAAAGAATAAAGTTGTAATATTACGAGAATAAATTTGTAATATACAAGAAAACATTTTGTAACATTACAAGAATAAAGTCATAACATTACGAGATTAAAGTCATAACTCTATGAGAATAAAGTCATAACATTACGAGATTAAAGTCATAACTCTATGAGAATAAAGTCATAACATTACGAGATTAAAGTCATAATATTACGAGATTAAAGTCATAACATTACGAGAATAAAGTAATAATATTACGAGAATAAAGTCATAACTTTAAGAGAATAAAGTCATAATATTACGAGATTAAAGTCATAACTCTATGAGAATAAAGTCATAATATTACGAGAATAAAGTCATAACATTACGAGAATAAAGTCATAACATTACGAGAATAAAGTCATAACATTACAAGAAAAAAGTCCTAATATTACGAGAATAAATTTGTAATATTACGAGAAAACATTTTGTAATATTACGAGAATAAAGTCATAATATTAAAAGAATAAAGTTGTAATATTACGAGAATAAATTTGTAATATACGAGAAAACATTTTGTAATATTACGAGAATAAAGTCATAACTTTAAGAGAATAAAGTCATAACATTACGAGAATAAAGTCATAATATTACGAGAATAAAGTCATAACATTACGAGATTAAAGTCATAACATTACGAGAATAAAGTCATAACATTACGAGATTAAAGTCATAACATTACGAGAATAAAGTCATAACATTACGAGAAAAAAAAGTCCTAATATTACGAGAATAAATTTGTAATATTACGAGAAAACATTTTGTAATATTACGAGAATAAAGTCATAATATTAAAAGAATAAAGTTGTAATATTACGAGAATAAATTTGTAATATACAAGAAAACATTTTGTAACATTACAAGAATAAAGTCATAACATTACGAGATTAAAGTCATAACTCTATGAGAATAAAGTCATAACATTACGAGATTAAAGTCATAACTCTATGAGAATAAAGTCATAACATTACGAGATTAAAGTCATAATATTACGAGAATAAAGTCATAACATTACGAGATTAAAGTCATAACTCTATGAGAATAAAGTCATAACATTACGAGATTAAAGTCATAATATTACGAGATTAAAGTCATAACATTACGAGAATAAAGTCATAATATTACGAGAATAAAGTAATAATATTACGAGAATAAAGTCATAATATTACGAGAATAAAGTCATAATATTACGAGAATAAAGTCATAACTTTAAGAGAATAAAGTCCTAATATTACGAGAATAAATTTGTAATATTACGAGAAAACATTTTGTAATATTACGAGAATAAAGTCATAACTTTAAGAGAATAAAGTCGTAATATTACGAGATTAAAGTCATAACATTACGAGAATAAAGTCATAATATTACGAGAATAAATTTGTAATATTACGAGAAAACATTTTGTAATATTACGAGAATAAAGTCATAACTTTAAGAGAATAAAGTCGTAATATTACGAGATTAAAGTCATAACTCTATGAGAATAAAGTCATAATATTACGAGAATAAAGTCATAACATTACGAGATTAAAGTCATAACTCTATGATAATAAAGTCATAACATTACGAGATTAAAGTCATAATATTACGAGATTAAAGTCATAACATTACGAGAATAAAGTCATAATATTACGAGAATAAAGTAATAATATTACGAGAATAAAGTCATAATATTACGAGAATAAAGTCATAACTTTAAGAGAATAAAGTCATAACATTACGAGATTAAAGTCATAACTCTATGAGAATAAAGTCATAATATTACGAGAATAAAGTCATAACATTACGAGAATAAAGTCATAACATTACGAGAATAAAGTCATAATATTACGAGAATAAAGTCATAACATTACGGGAATAAAGTCATAACATTACGAGATTAAAGTCATAACATTACGAGAATAAAGTCATAACATTACGAGAAAAAAAAGTCCTAATATTACGAGAATAAATTTGTAATATTACGAGAAAACATTTTGTAATATTACGAGAATAAAGTCATAATATTAAAAGAATAAAGTTGTAATATTACGAGAATAAATTTGTAATATACAAGAAAACATTTTGTAACATTACAAGAATAAAGTCATAACATTACGAGATTAAAGTCATAACTCTATGAGAATAAAGTCATAACATTACGAGATTAAAGTCATAATATTACGAGAATAAAGTCATAACATTACGAGATTAAAGTCATAACTCTATGAGAATAAAGTCATAACATTTCGAGATTAAAGTCATAATATTACGAGATTAAAGTCATAACATTACGAGAATAAAGTCATAATATTACGAGAATAAAGTAATAATATTACGAGAATAAAGTCATAATATTACGAGAATAAAGTCATAATATTACGAGAATAAAGTCATAACTTTAAGAGAATAAAGTCCTAATATTACGAGAATAAATTTGTAATATTACGAGAAAACATTTTGTAATATTACGAGAATAAAGTCATAACTTTAAGAGAATAAAGTCGTAATATTACGAGATTAAAGTCATAACATTACGAGAATAAAGTCATAATATTACGAGAATAAATTTGTAATATTACGAGAAAACATTTTGTAATATTACGAGAATAAAGTCATAACTTTAAGAGAATAAAGTCGTAATATTACGAGATTAAAGTCATAACTCTATGAGAATAAAGTCATAATATTACGAGAATAAAGTCATAACATTACGAGATTAAAGTCATAACTCTATGATAATAAAGTCATAACATTACGAGATTAAAGTCATAATATTACGAGATTAAAGTCATAACATTACGAGAATAAAGTCATAATATTACGAGAATAAAGTAATAATATTACGAGAATAAAGTCATAATATTACGAGAATAAAGTCATAACTTTAAGAGAATAAAGTCATAACATTACGAGATTAAAGTCATAACTCTATGAGAATAAAGTCATAATATTACGAGAATAAAGTCATAACATTACGAGAATAAAGTCATAACATTACGAGAATAAAGTCATAATATTACGAGAATAAATTTGTAATATTACGAGAAAACATTTTGTAATATTACGAGAATAAAGTCATAATATTAAAAGAATAAAGTTGTAATATTACGAGAATAAATTTGTAATATACGAGAAAACATTTTGTAATATTACGAGAATAAAGTCATAACATTACGAGATTAAAGTCATAATATTACGAGATTAAAGTCATAACATTACGAGAATAAAGTCATAATATTACGAGAATAAAGTAATAATATTACGAGAATAAAGTCATAATATTACGAGAATAAAGTCATAACTTTAAGAGAATAAAGTCATAACATTACGAGATTAAAGTCATAACTCTATGAGAATAAAGTCATAATATTACGAGAATAAAGTCATAACATTACGAGAATAAAGTCATAACATTACGCGAATAAAGTCATAATATTACGAGAATAAATTTGTAATATTACGAGAAAACATTTTGTAATATTACGAGAATAAAGTCATAATATTAAAAGAATAAAGTTGTAATATTACGAGAATAAATTTGTAATATACGAGAAAACATTTTGTAATATTACGAGAATAAAGTCATAACTTTAAGAGAATAAAGTCATAATATTACGAGATTAAAGTCATAACTCTATGAGAATAAAGTCATAATATTACGAGAATAAAGTCATAACATTACGAGATTAAAGTCATAATATTACGAGAATAAAGTCATAACATTACGAGATTAAAGTCATAATATTACGAGATTAAAGTCATAACATTACGAGAATAAAGTCATAATATTACGAGAATAAAGTAATAATATTACGAGAATAAAGTCATAATATTACGAGAATCAAGTCATAACTTTAAGAGAATAAAGTCATAATATTACGAGATTAAAGTCATAACTCTATGAGAATAAAGTCATAACATTACGAGAATAAAGTCATAACATTACGAGAATAAAGTCATAACATTACGAGATTAAAGTCATAACATTACGAGATTAAAGTCATAATATTACGAGATTAAAGTCATAACTCTATGATAATAAAGTCATAACATTACGAGATTAAAGTCATAATATTACGAGATTAAAGTCATAACTCTATGATAATAAAGTCATAACATTACGAGATTAAAGTCATAACATTACGAGAATAAAGTCATAATATTACGAGAATAAATTTGTAATATTACGAGAAAACATTTTGTAATATTACGAGAATAAAGTCATAATATTAAAAGAATAAAGTTGTAATATTACGAGAATAAATTTGTAATATACGAGAAAACATTTTGTAATATTACGAGAATAAAGTCATAATATTAAAAGAATAAAGTTGTAATATTACGAGAATAAATTTGTAATATACGAGAAAACATTTTGTAATATTACGAGAATAAAGTCATAACTTTAAGAGAATAAAGTCATAACATTACGAGAATAAAGTCATAATATTACGAGAATAAAGTCATAACATTACGAGATTAAAGTCATAACATTACGAGAATAAAGTCATAACATTACGAGATTAAAGTCATAACATTACGAGAATAAAGTCATAACATTACGAGAAAAAAAAGTCCTAATATTACGAGAATAAATTTGTAATATTACGAGAAAACATTTTGTAATATTACGAGAATAAAGTCATAATATTAAAAGAATAAAGTTGTAATATTACGAGAATAAATTTGTAATATACAAGAAAACATTTTGTAACATTACAAGAATAAAGTCATAACATTACGAGATTAAAGTCATAACTCTATGAGAATAAAGTCATAACATTACGAGATTAAAGTCATAACTCTATGAGAATAAAGTCATAACATTACGAGATTAAAGTCATAATATTACGAGAATAAAGTCATAACATTACGAGATTAAAGTCATAACTCTATGAGAATAAAGTCATAACATTACGAGATTAAAGTCATAATATTACGAGATTAAAGTCATAACATTACGAGAATAAAGTCATAATATTACGAGAATAAAGTAATAATATTACGAGAATAAAGTCATAATATTACGAGAATAAAGTCATAATATTACGAGAATAAAGTCATAACTTTAAGAGAATAAAGTCCTAATATTACGAGAATAAATTTGTAATATTACGAGAAAACATTTTGTAATATTACGAGAATAAAGTCATAACTTTAAGAGAATAAAGTCGTAATATTACGAGATTAAAGTCATAACATTACGAGAATAAAGTCATAATATTACGAGAATAAATTTGTAATATTACGAGAAAACATTTTGTAATATTACGAGAATAAAGTCATAACTTTAAGAGAATAAAGTCGTAATATTACGAGATTAAAGTCATAACTCTATGAGAATAAAGTCATAATATTACGAGAATAAAGTCATAACATTACGAGATTAAAGTCATAACTCTATGATAATAAAGTCATAACATTACGAGATTAAAGTCATAATATTACGAGATTAAAGTCATAACATTACGAGAATAAAGTCATAATATTACGAGAATAAAGTAATAATATTACGAGAATAAAGTCATAATATTACGAGAATAAAGTCATAACTTTAAGAGAATAAAGTCATAACATTACGAGATTAAAGTCATAACTCTATGAGAATAAAGTCATAATATTACGAGAATAAAGTCATAACATTACGAGAATAAAGTCATAACATTACGAGAATAAAGTCATAATATTACGAGAATAAAGTCATAACATTACGAGAATAAAGTCATAACATTACGAGATTAAAGTCATAACATTACGAGAATAAAGTCATAACATTACGAGAAAAAAAAGTCCTAATATTACGAGAATAAATTTGTAATATTACGAGAAAACATTTTGTAATATTACGAGAATAAAGTCATAATATTAAAAGAATAAAGTTGTAATATTACGAGAATAAATTTGTAATATACAAGAAAACATTTTGTAACATTACAAGAATAAAGTCATAACATTACGAGATTAAAGTCATAACTCTATGAGAATAAAGTCATAACATTACGAGATTAAAGTCATAATATTACGAGAATAAAGTCATAACATTACGAGATTAAAGTCATAACTCTATGAGAATAAAGTCATAACATTTCGAGATTAAAGTCATAATATTACGAGATTAAAGTCATAACATTACGAGAATAAAGTCATAATATTACGAGAATAAAGTAATAATATTACGAGAATAAAGTCATAATATTACGAGAATAAAGTCATAATATTACGAGAATAAAGTCATAACTTTAAGAGAATAAAGTCCTAATATTACGAGAATAAATTTGTAATATTACGAGAAAACATTTTGTAATATTACGAGAATAAAGTCATAACTTTAAGAGAATAAAGTCGTAATATTACGAGATTAAAGTCATAACATTACGAGAATAAAGTCATAATATTACGAGAATAAATTTGTAATATTACGAGAAAACATTTTGTAATATTACGAGAATAAAGTCATAACTTTAAGAGAATAAAGTCGTAATATTACGAGATTAAAGTCATAACTCTATGAGAATAAAGTCATAATATTACGAGAATAAAGTCATAACATTACGAGATTAAAGTCATAACTCTATGATAATAAAGTCATAACATTACGAGATTAAAGTCATAATATTACGAGATTAAAGTCATAACATTACGAGAATAAAGTCATAATATTACGAGAATAAAGTAATAATATTACGAGAATAAAGTCATAATATTACGAGAATAAAGTCATAACTTTAAGAGAATAAAGTCATAACATTACGAGATTAAAGTCATAACTCTATGAGAATAAAGTCATAATATTACGAGAATAAAGTCATAACATTACGAGAATAAAGTCATAACATTACGAGAATAAAGTCATAATATTACGAGAATAAATTTGTAATATTACGAGAAAACATTTTGTAATATTACGAGAATAAAGTCATAATATTAAAAGAATAAAGTTGTAATATTACGAGAATAAATTTGTATTATACGAGAAAACATTTTGTAATATTACGAGAATAAAGTCATAACATTACGAGATTAAAGTCATAATATTACGAGATTAAAGTCATAACATTACGAGAATAAAGTCATAATATTACGAGAATAAAGTAATAATATTACGAGAATAAAGTCATAATATTACGAGAATAAAGTCATAACTTTAAGAGAATAAAGTCATAACATTACGAGATTAAAGTCATAACTCTATGAGAATAAAGTCATAATATTACGAGAATAAAGTCATAACATTACGAGAATAAAGTCATAACATTACGCGAATAAAGTCATAATATTACGAGAATAAATTTGTAATATTACGAGAAAACATTTTGTAATATTACGAGAATAAAGTCATAATATTAAAAGAATAAAGTTGTAATATTACGAGAATAAATTTGTAATATACGAGAAAACATTTTGTAATATTACGAGAATAAAGTCATAACTTTAAGAGAATAAAGTCATAATATTACGAGATTAAAGTCATAACTCTATGAGAATAAAGTCATAATATTACGAGAATAAAGTCATAACATTACGAGATTAAAGTCATAATATTACGAGAATAAAGTCATAACATTACGAGATTAAAGTCATAATATTACGAGATTAAAGTCATAACATTACGAGAATAAAGTCATAATATTACGAGAATAAAGTAATAATATTACGAGAATAAAGTCATAATATTACGAGAATCAAGTCATAACTTTAAGAGAATAAAGTCATAATATTACGAGATTAAAGTCATAACTCTATGAGAATAAAGTCATAACATTACGAGAATAAAGTCATAACATTACGAGAATAAAGTCATAACATTACGAGATTAAAGTCATAACATTACAAGATTAAAGTCATAATATTACGAGATTAAAGTCATAACTCTATGATAATAAAGTCATAACATTACGAGATTAAAGTCATAATATTACGAGATTAAAGTCATAACTCTATGATAATAAAGTCATAACATTACGAGATTAAAGTCATAACATTACGAGAATAAAGTCATAATATTACGAGAATAAATTTGTAATATTACGAGAAAACATTTTGTAATATTACGAGAATAAAGTCATAATATTAAAAGAATAAAGTTGTAATATTACGAGAATAAATTTGTAATATACGAGAAAACATTTTGTAATATTACGAGAATAAAGTCATAACTTTAAGAGAATAAAGTCATAATATTACGAGATTAAAGTCATAACTCTATGAGAATAAAGTCATAATATTACGAGAATAAAGTCATAACATGCCGAGAATAAAGTCATAACATTACGAGAATAAAGTCATAACATTACGAGAATAAAGTCATAATATTACGAGAATAAATTTGTAATATTACGAGAAAACATTTTGTAATATTACGAGAATAAAGTCATAACATTACGAGATTAAAGTCATAATATTACGAGATTAAAGTCATAACATTACGAGAATAAAGTCATAATATTACGAGAATAAAGTAATAATATTACGAGAATAAAGTCATAATATTACGAGAATAAAGTCATAACTTTAAGAGAATAAAGTCATTACATTACGAGATTAAAGTCATAACTCTATGAGAATAAAGTCATAATATTACGAGAATAAAGTCATAACATTACGAGAATAAAGTCATAACATTACGAGAATAAAGTCATAATATTACGAGAATAAATTTGTAATATTACGAGAAAACATTTTGTAATATTACGAGAATAAAGTCATAATATTAAAAGAATAAAGTTGTAATATTACGAGAATAAATTTGTAATATACGAGAAAACATTTTGTAATATTACGAGAATAAAGTCATAACTTTAAGAGAATAAAGTCATAATATTACGAGATTAAAGTCATAACTCTATGAGAATAAAGTCATAATATTACGAGAATAAAGTCATAACATTACGAGAATAAAGTCATAACATTACGAGATTAAAGTCATAACATTACGAGAAAAAAAGTCCTAATATTACGAGAATAAATTTGTAATATTACGAGAAAACATTTTGTAATATTACGAGAATAAAGTCATAATATTAAAAGAATAAAGTTGTAATATTACGAGAATAAATTTGTAATATACAAGAAAACATTTTGTAACATTACAAGAATAAAGTCATAACATAACGAGATTAAAGTCATAACTCTATGAGAATAAAGTTATAACATTACGAGATTAAAGTCATAATATTACGAGATTAAAGTCATAACATTACGAGAATAAAGTCATAATATTACGAGAATAAAGTAATAATATTACGAGAATAAAGTCATAATATTACGAGAATCAAGTCATAACTTTAAGAGAATAAAGTCATAATATTACGAGATTAAAGTCATAACTCTATGAGAATAAAGTCATAACATTACGAGAATAAAGTCATAACATTACGAGAATAAAGTCATAACATTACAAGAAAAAAGTCCTAATATTACGAGAATAAATTTGTAATATTACGAGAAAACATTTTGTAATATTACGAGAATAAAGTCATAACTTTAAGAGAATAAAGTCGTAATATTACGAGATTAAAGTCATAACTCTATGAGAATAAAGTCATAATATTACGAGAATAAAGTCATAACATTACGAGATTAAAGTCATAACTCTATGATAATAAAGTCATAACATTACGAGATTAAAGTCATAATATTACGAGATTAAAGTCATAACATTACGAGATTAAAGTCATAACTCTATGATAATAAAGTCATAACATTACGAGATTAAAGTCATAATATTACGAGATTAAAGTCATAACATTACGAGAATAAAGTCATAATATTACGAGAATAAAGTAATAATATTACGAGAATAAAGTCATAATATTACGAGAATAAAGTCATAACTTTAAGAGAATAAAGTCATAACATTACGAGATTAAAGTCATAACTCTATGAGAATAAAGTCATAATATTACGAGAATAAAGTCATAACATTACGAGAATAAAGTCATAATATTACGAGAATAAATTTGTAATATTACGAGAAAACATTTTGTAATATTACGAGAATAAAGTCATAATATTAAAAGAATAAAGTTGTAATATTACGAGAATAAATTTGTAATATACGAGAAAACATTTTGTAATATTACGAGAATAAAGTCATAACATTACGAGATTAAAGTCATAATATTACGAGATTAAAGTCATAACATTACGAGAATAAAGTCATAATATTACGAGAATAAAGTAATAATATTACGAGAATAAAGTCATAATATTACGAGAATAAAGTCATAACTTTAAGAGAATAAAGTCATAACATTACGAGATTAAAGTCATAACTCTATGAGAATAAAGTCATAACATTACGAGATTAAAGTCATAATATTACGAGAATAAAGTCATAACATTACGAGATTAAAGTCATAACTCTATGAGAATAAAGTCATAATATTACGAGAATAAAGTCATAATATTACGAGAATAAAGTCATAACTTTAAGAGAATAAAGTCATAACATTACGAGAATAAAGTCATAATATTACGAGAATAAATTTGTAATATTACGAGAAAACATTTTGTAATATTACGAGAATAAAGTCATAATATTAAAAGAATAAAGTTGTAATATTACGAGAATAAATTTGTAATATACGAGAAAACATTTTGTAATATTACGAGAATAAAGTCATAACATTACGAGATTAAAGTCATAATATTACGAGATTAAAGTCATAACATTACGAGAATAAAGTCATAATATTACGAGAATAAAGTAATAATATTACGAGAATAAAGTCATAACTTTAAGAGAATAAAGTCATAACATTACGAGATTAAAGTCATAACTCTATGAGAATAAAGTCATAATATTACGAGAATAAAGTCATAACATTACGAGAATAAAGTCATAACATTACGAGAATAAAGTCATAATATTACGAGAATAAATTTGTAATATTACGAGAAAACATTTTGTAATATTACGAGAATAAAGTCATAATATTAAAAGAATAAAGTTGTAATATTACGAGAATAAATTTGTAATATACGAGAAAACATTTTGTAATATTACGAGAATAAAGTCATAACTTTAAGAGAATAAAGTCATAATATTACGAGATTAAAGTCATAACTCTATGAGAATAAAGTCATAATATTACGAGAATAAAGTCATAACTTTAAGAGAATAAAGTCATAATATTACGAGATTAAAGTCATAACTCTATGAGAATAAAGTCATAATATTACGAGAATAAAGTCATAACATTACGAGAATAAAGTCATAACATTACGAGAATAAAGTCATAACATTACGAGAATAAAGTCATAATATTACGAGAATAAATTTGTAATATTACGAGAAAACATTTTGTAATATTACGAGAATGAAGTCATAATATTAAAAGAATAAAGTTGTAATATTACGAGAATAAATTTGTAATATACGAGAAAACATTTTGTAATATTACGAGAATAAAGTCATAACATTACGAGATTAAAGTCATAATATTACGAGATTAAAGTCATAACATTACGAGAATAAAGTCATAATATTACGAGAATAAAGTAATAATATTACGAGAATAAAGTCATAATATTACGAGAATAAAGTCATAACTTTAAGAGAATAAAGTCATAACATTACGAGATTAAAGTCATAACTCTATGAGAATAAAGTCATAATATTACGAGAATAAAGTCATAACATTACGAGAATAAAGTCATAACATTACAAGAATAAAGTCATAATATTACGAGAATAAATTTGTAATATTACGAGAAAACATTTTGTAATATTACGAGAATAAAGTCATAATATTAAAAGAATAAAGTTGTAATATTACGAGAATAAATTTGTAATATACGAGAAAACATTTTGTAATATTACGAGAATAAAGTCATAACTTTAAGAGAATAAAGTCATAATATTACGAGATTAAAGTCATAACTCTATGAGAATAAAGTCATAATATTACGAGAATAAAGTCATAACATTACGAGAATAAAGTCATAACATTACGAGATTAAAGTCATAACATTACGAGAAAAAAAGTCCTAATATTACGAGAATAAATTTGTAATATTACGAGAAAACATTTTGTAATATTACGAGAATAAAGTCATAATATTAAAAGAATAAAGTTGTAATATTACGAGAATAAATTTGTAATATACAAGAAAACATTTTGTAACATTACAAGAATAAAGTCATAACATTACGAGATTAAAGTCATAACTCTATGAGAATAAAGTCATAACATTACGAGATTAAAGTCATAATATTACGAGATTAAAGTCATAACATTACGAGAATAAAGTCATAATATTACGAGAATAAAGTAATAATATTACGAGAATAAAGTCATAATATTACGAGAATAAAGTCATAACTTTAAGAGAATAAAGTCATAATATTACGAGATTAAAGTCATAACTCTATGAGAATAAAGTCATAATATTACGAGAATAAAGTCATAACATTTCGAGAATAAAGTCATAACATTACGAGAATAAAGTCATAACATTACAAGAAAAAAGTCCTAATATTACGAGAATAAATTTGTAATATTACGAGAAAACATTTTGTAATATTACGAGAATAAAGTCATAACTTTAAGAGAATAAAGTCGTAATATTACGAGATTAAAGTCATAACTCTATGAGAATAAAGTCATAATATTACGAGAATAAAGTCATAACATTACGAGATTAAAGTCATAACTCTATGATAATAAAGTCATAACATTACGAGATTAAAGTCATAATATTACGAGATTAAAGTCATAACATTACGAGATTAAAGTCATAAATCTATGATAATAAAGTCATAACATTACGAGATTAAAGTCATAATATTACGAGATTAAAGTCATAACATTACGAGAATAAAGTCATAATATTACGAGAATAAAGTCATAACTTTAAGAGAATAAAGTCATAACATTACGAGATTAAAGTCATAACTCTATGAGAATAAAGTCATAATATTACGAGAATAAAGTCATAACATTACGAGAATAAAGTCATAACATTACAAGAATAAAGTCATAATATTACGAGAATAAATTTGTAATATTACGAGAAAACATTTTGTAATATTACGAGAATAAAGTCATAATATTAAAAGAATAAAGTTGTAATATTACGAGAATAAATTTGTAATATACGAGAACACATTTTGTAATATTACGAGAATAAAGTCATAACTTTAAGAGAATAAAGTCATAATATTACGAGATTAAAGTCATAACTCTATGAGAATAAAGTCATAATATTACGAGAATAAAGTCATAACATTACGAGAATAAAGTCATAACATTACGAGATTAAAGTCATAACATTACGAGAAAAAAAGTCCTAATATTACGAGAATAAATTTGTAATATTACGAGAAAACATTTTGTAATATTACGAGAATAAAGTCATAATATTAAAAGAATAAAGTTGTAATATTACGAGAATAAATTTGTAATATACAAGAAAACATTTTGTAACATTACAAGAATAAAGTCATAACATTACGAGATTAAAGTCATAACTCTATGAGAATAAAGTCATAATATTACGAGAATAAAGTCATAACATTACGAGAATAAAGTCATAACATTACGAGAATAAAGTCATAATATTACGAGAATAAATTTGTAATATTACGAGAAAACATTTTGTAATATTACGAGAATAAAGTCATAATATTAAAAGAATAAAGTTGTAATATTACGAGAATAAATTTGTAATATACGAGAAAACATTTTGTAATATTACGAGAATAAAGTCATAACTTTAACAGAATAAAGTCATAATATTACGAGATTAAAGTCATAATATTACGAGATTAAAGTCATAACATTACGAGAATAAAGTCATAATATTAAGAGAATAAAGTCATAATATTACGAGAATAAAGTCATAATATTACGAGAATAAAGTCATAACTTTAAGAGAATAAAGTCATAACATTACGAGAATAAAGTCATAATATTACGAGAATAAATTTGTAATATTACGAGAAAACATTTTGTAATATTACGAGAATAAAGTCATAATATTAAAAGAATAAAGTTGTAATATTACGAGAATAAATTTGTAATATACGAGAAAACATTTTGTAATATTACGAGAATAAAGTCATAACATTACGAGATTAAAGTCATAATATTACGAGATTAAAGTCATAACATTACGAGAATAAAGTCATAATATTACGAGAATAAAGTAATAATATTACGAGAATAAAGTCATAACTTTAAGAGAATAAAGTCATAACATTACGAGATTAAAGTTATAACTCTATGAGAATAAAGTCATAATATTACGAGAATAAAGTCATAACATTACGAGAATAAAGTCATAACATTACGAGAATAAAGTCATAATATTACGAGAATAAATTTGTAATATTACGAGAAAACATTTTGTAATATTACGAGAATAAAGTCATAATATTAAAAGAATAAAGTTGTAATATTACGAGAATAAATTTGTAATATACGAGAAAACATTTTGTAATATTACGAGAATAAAGTCATAACTTTAAGAGAATAAAGTCATAATATTACGAGATTAAAGTCATAACTCTATGAGAATAAAGTCATAATATTACGAGAATAAAGTCATAACTTTAAGAGAATAAAGTCATAATATTACGAGATTAAAGTCATAACTCTATGAGAATAAAGTCATAATATTACGAGAATAAAGTCATAACATTACGAGAATAAAGTCATAACATTACGAGAATAAAGTCATAACATTACGAGAATAAAGTCATAATATTACGAGAATAAATTTGTAATATTACGAGAAAACATTTTGTAATATTACGAGAATGAAGTCATAATATTAAAAGAATAAAGTTGTAATATTACGAGAATAAATTTGTAATATACGAGAAAACATTTTGTAATATTACGAGAATAAAGTCATAACATTACGAGATTAAAGTCATAATATTACGAGATTAAAGTCATAACATTACGAGAATAAAGTCATAATATTACGAGAATAAAGTAATAATATTACGAGAATAAAGTCATAATATTACGAGAATAAAGTCATAACTTTAAGAGAATAAAGTCATAACATTACGAGATTAAAGTCATAACTCTATGAGAATAAAGTCATAATATTACGAGAATAAAGTCATAACATTACGAGAATAAAGTCATAACATTACGAGATTAAAGTCATAACATTACGAGAAAAAAAGTCCTAATATTACGAGAATAAATTTGTAATATTACGAGAAAACATTTTGTAATATTACGAGAATAAAGTCATAATATTAAAAGAATAAAGTTGTAATATTACGAGAATAAATTTGTAATATACAAGAAAACATTTTGTAACATTACAAGAATAAAGTCATAACATTACGAGATTAAAGTCATAACTCTATGAGAATAAAGTCATAATATTACGAGAATAAAGTCATAACATTACGAGAATAAAGTCATAACATTACGAGAATAAAGTCATAATATTACGAGAATAAATTTGTAATATTACGAGAAAACATTTTGTAATATTACGAGAATAAAGTCATAATATTAAAAGAATAAAGTTGTAATATTACGAGAATAAATTTGTAATATACGAGAAAACATTTTGTAATATTACGAGAATAAAGTCATAACTTTAACAGAATAAAGTCATAATATTACGAGATTAAAGTCATAATATTACGAGATTAAAGTCATAACATTACGAGAATAAAGTCATAATATTAAGAGAATAAAGTCATAATATTACGAGAATAAAGTCATAATATTACGAGAATAAAGTCATAACTTTAAGAGAATAAAGTCATAACATTACGAGAATAAAGTCATAATATTACGAGAATAAATTTGTAATATTACGAGAAAACATTTTGTAATATTACGAGAATAAAGTCATAATATTAAAAGAATAAAGTTGTAATATTACGAGAATAAATTTGTAATATACGAGAAAACATTTTGTAATATTACGAGAATAAAGTCATAACATTACGAGATTAAAGTCATAATATTACGAGATTAAAGTCATAACATTACGAGAATAAAGTCATAATATTACGAGAATAAAGTAATAATATTACGAGAATAAAGTCATAACTTTAAGAGAATAAAGTCATAACATTACGAGATTAAAGTTATAACTCTATGAGAATAAAGTCATAATATTACGAGAATAAAGTCATAACATTACGAGAATAAAGTCATAACATTACGAGAATAAAGTCATAATATTACGAGAATAAATTTGTAATATTACGAGAAAACATTTTGTAATATTACGAGAATAAAGTCATAATATTAAAAGAATAAAGTTGTAATATTACGAGAATAAATTTGTAATATACGAGAAAACATTTTGTAATATTACGAGAATAAAGTCATAACTTTAAGAGAATAAAGTCATAATATTACGAGATTAAAGTCATAACTCTATGAGAATAAAGTCATAATATTACGAGAATAAAGTCATAACTTTAAGAGAATAAAGTCATAATATTACGAGATTAAAGTCATAACTCTATGAGAATAAAGTCATAATATTACGAGAATAAAGTCATAACATTACGAGAATAAAGTCATAACATTACGAGAATAAAGTCATAACATTACGAGAATAAAGTCATAATATTACGAGAATAAATTTGTAATATTACGAGAAAACATTTTGTAATATTACGAGAATGAAGTCATAATATTAAAAGAATAAAGTTGTAATATTACGAGAATAAATTTGTAATATACGAGAAAACATTTTGTAATATTACGAGAATAAAGTCATAACATTACGAGATTAAAGTCATAATATTACGAGATTAAAGTCATAACATTACGAGAATAAAGTCATAATATTACGAGAATAAAGTAATAATATTACGAGAATAAAGTCATAATATTACGAGAATAAAGTCATAACTTTAAGAGAATAAAGTCATAACATTACGAGATTAAAGTCATAACTCTATGAGAATAAAGTCATAATATTACGAGAATAAAGTCATAACATTACGAGAATAAAGTCATAACATTACGAGAATAAAGTCATAATATTACGAGAATAAATTTGTAATATTACGAGAAAACATTTTGTAATATTACGAGAATAAAGTCATAATATTAAAAGAATAAAGTTGTAATATTACGAGAATAAATTTGTAATATACGAGAAAACATTTTGTAATATTACGAGAATAAAGTCATAACTTTAAGAGAATAAAGTCATAATATTACGAGATTAAAGTCATAACTCTATGAGAATAAAGTCATAATATTACGAGAATAAAGTCATAACATTACGAGAATAAAGTCATAACATTACAAGAATAAAGTCATAACTTTAAGAGAATAAAGTCATAACATTACGAGATTAAAGTCATAACTCTATGAGAATAAAGTCATAATATTACGAGAATAAAGTCATAACATTACGAGAATAAAGTCATAACATTACAAGAATAAAGTCATAATATTACGAGAATAAATTTGTAATATTACGAGAAAACATTTTGTAATATTACGAGAATAAAGTCATAATATTAAAAGAATAAAGTTGTAATATTACGAGAATAAATTTGTAATATACGAGAAAACATTTTGTAATATTACGAGAATAAAGTCATAACTTTAAGAGAATAAAGTCATAATATTACGAGATTAAAGTCATAACTCTATGAGAATAAAGTCATAATATTACGAGAATAAAGTCATAACATTACGAGAATAAAGTCATAACATTACGAGATTAAAGTCATAACATTACGAGAAAAAAAGTCCTAATATTACGAGAATAAATTTGTAATATTACGAGAAAACATTTTGTAATATTACGAGAATAAAGTCATAATATTAAAAGAATAAAGTTGTAATATTACGAGAATAAATTTGTAATATACAAGAAAACATTTTGTAACATTACAAGAATAAAGTCATAACAATACGAGATTAAAGTCATAACTCTATGAGAATAAAGTCATAACATTACGAGATTAAAGTCATAATATTACGAGATTAAAGTCATAACATTACGAGAATAAAGTCATAATATTACGAGAATAAAGTAATAATATTACGAGAATAAAGTCATAATATTACGAGAATAAAGTCATAACTTTAAGAGAATAAAGTCATAATATTACGAGATTAAAGTCATAACTCTATGAGAATAAAGTCATAATATTACGAGAATAAAGTCATAACATTTCGAGAATAAAGTCATAACATTACGAGAATAAAGTCATAACATTACAAGAAAAAAGTCCTAATATTACGAGAATAAATTTGTAATATTACGAGAAAACATTTTGTAATATTACGAGAATAAAGTCATAACTTTAAGAGAATAAAGTCGTAATATTACGAGATTAAAGTCATAACTCTATGAGAATAAAGTCATAATATTACGAGAATAAAGTCATAACATTACGAGATTAAAGTCATAACTCTATGATAATAAAGTCATAACATTACGAGATTAAAGTCATAATATTACGAGATTAAAGTCATAACATTACGAGATTAAAGTCATAAATCTATGATAATAAAGTCATAACATTACGAGATTAAAGTCATAATATTACGAGATTAAAGTCATAACATTACGAGAATAAAGTCATAATATTACGAGAATAAAGTCATAACTTTAAGAGAATAAAGTCATAACATTACGAGATTAAAGTCATAACTCTATGAGAATAAAGTCATAATATTACGAGAATAAAGTCATAACATTACGAGAATAAAGTCATAACATTACGAGAATAAAGTCATAATATTACGAGAATAAATTTGTAATATTACGAGAAAACATTTTGTAATATTACGAGAATAAAGTCATAATATTAAAAGAATAAAGTTGTAATATTACGAGAATAAATTTGTAATATACGAGAAAACATTTTGTAATATTACGAGAATAAAGTCATAACATTACGAGATTAAAGTCATAATATTACGAGATTAAAGTCATAACATTACGAGAATAAAGTCATAATATTACGAGAATAAAGTAATAATATTACGAGAATAAAGTCATAATATTACGAGAATAAAGTCATAACTTTAAGAGAATAAAGTCATAACATTACGAGATTAAAGTCATAACTCTATGAGAATAAAGTCCTAATATTACGAGAATAAATTTGTAATATTACGAGAAAACATTTTGTAATATTACGAGAATAAAGTCATAATATTAAAAGAATAAAGAGTTAATATTACGAGAATAAATTTGTAATATACAAGAAAACATTTTGTAACATTACAAGAATAAAGTCATAACATTACGAGATTAAAGTCATAACTCTATGAGAATAAAGTCATAACATTACGAGATTAAAGTCATAATATTACGAGAATAAAGTCATAACATTACGAGATTAAAGTCATAACTCTATGATAATAAAGTCATAACATTACGAGATTAAAGTCATAATATTACGAGATTAAAGTCATAACATTACGAGATTAAAGTCATAACTCTATGATAATAAAGTCATAACATTACGAGATTAAAGTCATAATATTACGAGATTAAAGTCATAACATTACGAGAATAAAGTCATAATATTACGAGAATAAAGTCATAACTTTAAGAGAATAAAGTCATAATATTACGAGATTAAAGTCATAACTCTATGAGAATAAAGTCATAATATTACGAGAATAAATTTGTAATATTACGAGAAAACATTTTGTAATATTACGAGAATAAAGTCATAACTTTAAGAGAATAAAGTCGTAATATTACGAGATTAAAGACATAACTCTATGAGAATAAAGTCATAATATTACGAGAATAAAGTCATAACATTACGAGATTAAAGTCATAACTCTATGATAATAAAGTCATAACATTACGAGATTAAAGTCATAATATTACGAGATTAAAGTCATAACATTACGAGATTAAAGTCATAACTCTATGATAATAAAGTCATAACATTACGAGATTAAAGTCATAATATTACGAGATTAAAGTCATAACATTACGAGAATAAAGTCATAATATTACGAGAATAAAGTAATAATATTACGAGAATAAAGTCATAATATTACGAGAATAAAGTCATAACTTTAAGAGAATAAAGTCATAACATTACGAGATTAAAGTCATAACATTACGAGAATAAAGTCATAATATTACGAGAATAAAGTAATAATATTACGAGAATAAAGTCATAATATTACGAGAATAAAGTCATAACTTTAAGAGAATAAAGTCATAATATTAAAAGAATAAAGTTGTAATATTACGAGAATAAATTTGTAATATACAAGAAAACATTTTGTAACATTAAAGAATAAAGTCATAACATTACGAGATTAAAGTCATAACTCTATGAGAATAAAGTCATAACATTACGAGATTAAAGTCATAATATTACGAGAATAAAGTCATAACATTACGAGATTAAAGTCATAACTCTATGAGAATAAAGTCATAACATTACGAGATTAAAGTCATAATATTACGAGATTAAAGTCATAACATTACGAGAATAAAGTCATAATATTACGAGAATAAAGTAATAATATTACGAGAATAAAGTCATAATATTACGAGAATAAAGTCATAACTTTAAGAGAATAAAGTCATAATATTACGAGATTAAAGTCATAACTCTATGAGAATAAAGTCATAATATTACGAGAATAAAGTCATAACATTACGAGAATAAAGTCATAACATTACGAGAATAAAGTCATAACATTACAAGAAAAAAGTCCTAATATTACGAGAATAAATTTGTAATATTACGAGAAAACATTTTGTAATATTACGAGAATAAAGTCATAACTTTAAGAGAATAAAGTCGTAATATTACGAGATTAAAGTCATAACTCTATGTGAATAAAGTCATAATATTACGAGAATAAAGTCATAACATTACGAGATTAAAGTCATAACTCTATGATAATAAAGTCATAACATTACGAGATTAAAGTCATAATATTACGAGATTAAAGTCATAACATTACGAGATTAAAGTCATAACTCTATGATAATAAAGTCATAACATTACGAGATTAAAGTCATAATATTACGAGATTAAAGTCATAACATTACGAGAATAAAGTCATAATATTACGAGAATAAAGTAATAATATTACGAGAATAAAGTCATAATATTACGAGAATAAAGTCATAACTTTAAGAGAATAAAGTCATAACATTACGAAATTAAAGTCATAACATTACGAGAATAAAGTCATAATATTACGAGAATAAAGTAATAATATTACGAGAATAAAGTCATAATATTACGAGAATAAAGTCATAACTTTAAGAGAATAAAGTCATAATATTACGAGATTAAAGTCATAACTCTATGAGAATAAAGTCATAATATTACGAGAATAAAGTCATAACATTACGAGAATAAAGTCATAACATTACGAGAATAAAGTCATAATATTACGAGAATAAATTTGTAATATTACGAGAATAAATTTGTAATATACGAGAAAACATTTTGTAATATTACGAGAATAAAGTCATAACTTTAAGAGAATAAAGTCATAATATTACGAGATTAAAGTCATAACTCTATGAGAATAAAGTCATAATATTACGAGAATAAAGTCATAACTTTAAGAGAATAAAGTCATAATATTACGAGATTAAAGTCAAAACTCTATGAGAATAAAGTCATAATATTACGAGAATAAAGTCATAACATTACGAGAATAAAGTCATAACATTACGAGAATAAAGTCATAACATTACGAGAATAAAGTCATAATATTACGAGAATAAATTTGTAATATTACAAGAAAACATTTTGTAATATTACGAGAATGAAGTCATAATATTAAAAGAATAAAGTTGTAATATTACGAGAATAAATTTGTAATATACGAGAAAACATTTTGTAATATTACGAGAATAAAGTCATAACATTACGAGATTAAAGTCATAATATTACGAGATTAAAGTCATAACATTACGAGAATAAAGTCATAATATTACGAGAATAAAGTAATAATATTACGAGAATAAAGTCATAATATTACGAGAATAAAGTCATAACTTTAAGAGAATAAAGTCATAACATTACGAGATTAAAGTCATAACATTACGAGAATAAAGTCATAATATTACGAGAATAAAGTAATAATATTACGAGAATAAAGTCATAATATTACGAGAATAAAGTCATAACTTTAAGAGAATAAAGTCATAATATTAAAAGAATAAAGTTGTAATATTACGAGAATAAATTTGTAATATACAAGAAAACATTTTGTAACATTAAAGAATAAAGTCATAACATTACGAGATTAAAGTCATAACTCTATGAGAATAAAGTCATAACATTACGAGATTAAAGTCATAATATTACGAGAATAAAGTCATAACATTACGAGATTAAAGTCATAACTCTATGAGAATAAAGTCATAACATTACGAGATTAAAGTCATAATATTACGAGATTAAAGTCATAACATTACGAGAATAAAGTCATAATATTACGAGAATAAAGTAATAATATTACGAGAATAAAGTCATAATATTACGAGAATAAAGTCATAACTTTAAGAGAATAAAGTCATAATATTACGAGATTAAAGTCATAACTCTATGAGAATAAAGTCATAATATTACGAGAATAAAGTCATAACATTACGAGAATAAAGTCATAACATTACGAGAATAAAGTCATAACATTACAAGAAAAAAGTCCTAATATTACGAGAATAAATTTGTAATATTACGAGAAAACATTTTGTAATATTACGAGAATAAAGTCATAACTTTAAGAGAATAAAGTCGTAATATTACGAGATTAAAGTCATAACTCTATGAGAATAAAGTCATAATATTACGAGAATAAAGTCATAACATTACGAGATTAAAGTCATAACTCTATGATAATAAAGTCATAACATTACGAGATTAAAGTCATAATATTACGAGATTAAAGTCATAACATTACGAGATTAAAGTCATAACTCTATGATAATAAAGTCATAACATTACGAGATTAAAGTCATAATATTACGAGATTAAAGTCATAACATTACGAGAATAAAGTCATAATATTACGAGAATAAAGTAATAATATTACGAGAATAAAGTCATAATATTACGAGAATAAAGTCATAACTTTAAGAGAATAAAGTCATAACATTACGAAATTAAAGTCATAACATTACGAGAATAAAGTCATAATATTACGAGAATAAAGTAATAATATTACGAGAATAAAGTCATAATATTACGAGAATAAAGTCATAACTTTAAGAGAATAAAGTCATAATATTACGAGATTAAAGTCATAACTCTATGAGAATAAAGTCATAATATTACGAGAATAAAGTCATAACATTACGAGAATAAAGTCATAACATTACGAGAATAAAGTCATAATATTACGAGAATAAATTTGTAATATTACGAGAATAAATTTGTAATATACGAGAAAACATTTTGTAATATTACGAGAATAAAGTCATAACTTTAAGAGAATAAAGTCATAATATTACGAGATTAAAGTCATAACTCTATGAGAATAAAGTCATAATATTACGAGAATAAAGTCATAACTTTAAGAGAATAAAGTCATAATATTACGAGATTAAAGTCAAAACTCTATGAGAATAAAGTCATAATATTACGAGAATAAAGTCATAACATTACGAGAATAAAGTCATAACATTACGAGAATAAAGTCATAACATTACGAGAATAAAGTCATAATATTACGAGAATAAATTTGTAATATTACAAGAAAACATTTTGTAATATTACGAGAATGAAGTCATAATATTAAAAGAATAAAGTTGTAATATTACGAGAATAAATTTGTAATATACGAGAAAACATTTTGTAATATTACGAGAATAAAGTCATAACATTACGAGATTAAAGTCATAATATTACGAGATTAAAGTCATAACATTACGAGAATAAAGTCATAATATTACGAGAATAAAGTAATAATATTACGAGAATAAAGTCATAATATTACGAGAATAAAGTCATAACTTTAAGAGAATAAAGTCATAACATTACGAGATTAAAGTCATAACTCTATGAGAATAAAGTCATAATATTACGAGAATAAAGTCATAACATTACGAGAATAAAGTCATAACATTACAAGAATAAAGTCATAATATTACGAGAATAAATTTGTAATATTACGAGAAAACATTTAGTAATATTACGAGAATAAAGTCATAATATTAAAAGAATAAAGTTGTAATATTACGAGAATAAATTTGTAATATACGAGAACACATTTTGTAATATTACGAGAATAAAGTCATAACTTTAAGAGAATAAAGTCATAATATTACGAGATTAAAGTCATAACTCTATGAGAATAAAGTCATAATATTACGAGAATAAAGTCATAACATTACGAGAATAAAGTCATAACATTACGAGATTAAAGTCATAACATTACGAGAAAAAAAGTCCTAATATTACGAGAATAAATTTGTAATATTACGAGAAAACATTTTGTAATATTACGAGAATAAAGTCATAATATTAAAAGAATAAAGTTGTAATATTACGAGAATAAATTTGTAATATACAAGAAAACATTTTGTAACATTACAAGAATAAAGTCATAACATTACGAGATTAAAGTCATAACTCTTTGAGAATAAAGTCATAACATTACGAGATTAAAGTCATAATATTACGAGAATAAAGTCATAACATTACGAGATTAAAGTCATAACTCTATGAGAATAAAGTCATAACATTACGAGATTAAAGTCATAATATTACGAGATTAAAGTCATAACATTACGAGAATAAAGTAATAATATTACGAGAATAAAGTCATAATATTACGAGAATAAAGTCATAACTTTAAGAGAATAAAGTCATAATATTACGAGATTAAAGTCATAACTCTATGAGAATAAAGTCATAATATTACGAGAATAAAGTCATAACATTACGAGAATAAAGTCATAACATTACGAGAATAAAGTCATAACATTACAAGAAAAAAGTCCTAATATTACGAGAATAAATTTGTAATATTACGAGAAAACATTTTGTAATATTACGAGAATAAAGTCATAACTTTAAGAGAATAAAGTCGTAATATTACGAGATTAAAGTCATAACTCTATGAGAATAAAGTCATAATATTACGAGAATAAAGTCATAACATTACGAGATTAAAGTCATAACTCTATGATAATAAAGTCATAACATTACGAGATTAAAGTCATAATATTACGAGATTAAAGTCATAACATTACGAGATTAAAGTCATAACTCTATGATAATAAAGTCATAACATTACGAGATTAAAGTCATAATATTACGAGATTAAAGTCATAACATTACGAGAATAAAGTCATAATATTACGAGAATAAAGTAATAATATTACGAGAATAAAGTCATAATATTACGAGAATAAAGTCATAACTTTAAGAGAATAAAGTCATAACATTACGAGATTAAAGTCATAACTCTATGAGAATAAAGTCATAATATTACGAGAATAAAGTCATAACATTACGAGAATAAAGTCATAACATTACGAGAATAAAGTCATAATATTACGAGAATAAATTTGTAATATTACGAGAAAACATTTTGTAATATTACGAGAATGAAGTCATAATATTAAACGAATAAAGTTGTAATATTACGAGAATAAATTTGTAATATACGAGAAAACATTTTGTAATATTACGAGAATAAAGTCATAACATTACGAGATTAAAGTCATAATATTACGAGATTAAAGTCATAACATTACGAGAATAAAGTCATAATATTACGAGAATAAAGTCATAATATTACGAGAATAAAGTCATAACTTTAAGAGAATAAAGTCATAATATTAAAAGAATAAAGTTGTAATATTACGAGAATAAATTTGTAATATACAAGAAAACATTTTGTAACATTACAAGAATAAAGTCATAACATTACGAGATTAAAGTCATAACTCTATGAGAATAAAGTCATAACATTACGAGATTAAAGTCATAATATTACGAGATTAAAGTCATAACATTACGAGAATAAAGTCATAATATTACGAGAATAAAGTAATAATATTACGAGAATAAAGTCATAATATTACGAGAATAAAGTCATAACTTTAAGAGAATAAAGTCATAATATTACGAGATTAAAGTCATAACTCTATGAGAATAAAGTCATAATATTACGAGAATAAAGTCATAACATTTCGAGAATAAAGTCATAACATTACGAGAATAAAGTCATAACATTACAAGAAAAAAGTCCTAATATTACGAGAATAAATTTGTAATATTACGAGAAAACATTTTGTAATATTACGAGATTAAAGTCATAACTCTATGAGAATAAAGTCATAACATTACGAGATTAAAGTCATAATATTACGAGAATAAAGTCATAACATTACGAGATTAAAGTCATAACATTACGAGAAAAAAAGTCCTAATATTACGAGAATAAATTTGTAATATTACGAGAAAACATTTTGTAATATTACGAGAATAAAGTCATAATATTAAAAGAATAAAGTTGTAATATTACGAGAATAAATTTGTAATATACAAGAAAACATTTTGTAACATTACAAGAATAAAGTCATAACATTACGAGATTAAAGTCATAACTCTTTGAGAATAAAGTCATAACATTACGAGATTAAAGTAATAATATTACGAGAATAAAGTCATAATATTACGAGAATAAAGTCATAACTTTAAGAGAATAAAGTCATAATATTACGAGATTAAAGTCATAACTCTATGAGAATAAAGTCATAATATTACGAGAATAAAGTCATAACATTACGAGAATAAAGTCATAACATTACGAGAATAAAGTCATAACATTACAAGAAAAAAGTCCTAATATTACGAGAATAAATTTGTAATATTACGAGAAAACATTTTGTAATATTACGAGAATAAAGTCATAACTTTAAGAGAATAAAGTCGTAATATTACGAGATTAAAGTCATAACTCTATGAGAATAAAGTCATAATATTACGAGAATAAAGTCATAACATTACGAGATTAAAGTCATAACTCTATGATAATAAAGTCATAACATTACGAGATTAAAGTCATAATATTACGAGATTAAAGTCATAACATTACGAGATTAAAGTCATAACTCTATGATAATAAAGTCATAACATTACGAGATTAAAGTCATAATATTACGAGATTAAAGTCATAACATTACGAGAATAAAGTCATAATATTACGAGAATAAAGTAATAATATTACGAGAATAAAGTCATAATATTACGAGAATAAAGTCATAACTTTAAGAGAATAAAGTCATAACATTACGAGATTAAAGTCATAACTCTATGAGAATAAAGTCATAATATTACGAGAATAAAGTCATAACATTACGAGAATAAAGTCATAACATTACGAGAATAAAGTCATAATATTACGAGAATAAATTTGTAATATTACGAGAAAACATTTTGTAATATTACGAGAATGAAGTCATAATATTAAACGAATAAAGTTGTAATATTACGAGAATAAATTTGTAATATACGAGAAAACATTTTGTAATATTACGAGAATAAAGTCATAACATTACGAGATTAAAGTCATAATATTACGAGATTAAAGTCATAACATTACGAGAATAAAGTCATAATATTACGAGAATAAAGTCATAATATTACGAGAATAAAGTCATAACTTTAAGAGAATAAAGTCATAATATTAAAAGAATAAAGTTGTAATATTACGAGAATAAATTTGTAATATACAAGAAAACATTTTGTAACATTACAAGAATAAAGTCATAACATTACGAGATTAAAGTCATAACTCTATGAGAATAAAGTCATAACATTACGAGATTAAAGTCATAATATTACGAGATTAAAGTCATAACATTACGAGAATAAAGTCATAATATTACGAGAATAAAGTAATAATATTACGAGAATAAAGTCATAATATTACGAGAATAAAGTCATAACTTTAAGAGAATAAAGTCATAATATTACGAGATTAAAGTCATAACTCTATGAGAATAAAGTCATAATATTACGAGAATAAAGTCATAACATTTCGAGAATAAAGTCATAACATTACGAGAATAAAGTCATAACATTACAAGAAAAAAGTCCTAATATTACGAGAATAAATTTGTAATATTACGAGAAAACATTTTGTAATATTACGAGATTAAAGTCATAACTCTATGAGAATAAAGTCATAACATTACGAGATTAAAGTCATAATATTACGAGAATAAAGTCATAACATTACGAGATTAAAGTCATAACTCTATGAGAATAAAGTCATAACATTACGAGATTAAAGTCATAATATTACGAGATTAAAGTCATAACATTACGAGAATAAATTCATAATATTACGAGAATAAAGTAATAATATTACGAGAATAAAGTCATAATATTACGAGAATAAAGTCATAACTTTAAGAGAATAAAGTCATAATATTACGAGATTAAAGTCATAACTCTATGAGAATAAAGTCATAATATTACGAGAATAAAGTCATAACATTACGAGAATAAAGTCATAACATTACGAGAATAAAGTCATAACATTACAAGAATAAAGTCATAATATTACGAGAATAAATTTGTAATATTACGAGAAAACATTTTGTAATATTACGAGAATAAAGTCATAACTTTAAGAGAATAAAGTCGTAATATTACGAGATTAAAGTCATAACTCTATGAGAATAAAGTCATAATATTACGAGAATAAAGTCATAACATTACGAGATTAAAGTCATAACTCTATGATAATAAAGTCATAACATTACGAGATTAAAGTCATAATATTACGAGATTAAAGTCATAACATTACGAGATTAAAGTCATAACTCTATGATAATAAAGTCATAACATTACGAGATTAAAGTCATAATATTACGAGATTAAAGTCATAACATTACGAGAATAAAGTCATAATATTACGAGAATAAAGTAATAATATTACGAGAATAAAGTCATAATATTACGAGAATAAAGTCATAACTTTAAGAGAATAAAGTCATAACATTACGAGATTAAAGTCATAACTCTATGAGAATAAAGTCATAATATTACGAGAATAAAGTCATAACATTACGAGAATAAAGTCATAACATTACGAGAATAAAGTCATAATATTACGAGAATAAATTTGTAATATTACGAGAAAACATTTTGTAATATTACGAGAATAAAGTCATAATATTAAAAGAATAAAGTTGTAATATTACGAGAATAAATTTGTAATATACGAGAAAACATTTTGTAATATTACGAGAATAAAGTCATAACATTACGAGATTAAAGTCATAATATTACGAGATTAAAGTCATAACATTACGAGAATAAAGTCATAATATTACGAGAATAAAGTAATAATATTACGAGAATAAAGTCATAATATTACGAGAATAAAGTCATAACTTTAAGAGAATAAAGTCATAACATTACGAGATTAAAGTCATAACTCTATGAGAATAAAGTCATAATATTACGAGAATAAAGTCATAACATTACGAGAATAAAGTCATAACTTTAAGAGAATAAAGTCATAATATTACGAGATTAAAGTCATAACTCTATGAGAATAAAGTCATAATATTACGAGAATAAAGTCATAACATTACGAGAATAAAGTCATAACATTACGACATTAAAGTCATAACATTACGAGAAAAAAAGTCCTAATATTACGAGAATAAATTTGTAATATTACGAGAAAACATTTTGTAATATTACGAGAATAAAGTCATAATATTAAAAGAATAAAGTTGTAATATTACGAGAATAAATTTGTAATATACAAGAAAACATTTTGTAACATTACAAGAATAAAGTCATAACATTACGAGATTAAAGTCATAACTCTATGAGAATAAAGTCATAACATTACGAGATTAAAGTCATAATATTACGAGAATAAAGTCATAACATTACGAGATTAAAGTCATAACTCTATGAGAATAAAGTCATAACATTACGAGATTAAAGTCATAATATTACGAGATTAAAGTCATAACATTACGAGAATAAAGTCATAATATTACGAGAATAAAGTAATAATATTACGAGAATAAAGTCATAATATTACGAGAATAAAGTCATAACTTTAAGAGAATAAAGTCATAATATTACGAGATTAAAGTCATAACTCTATGAGAATAAAGTCATAATATTACAAGAATAAAGTCATAACATTACGAGAATAAAGTCATAACATTACGAGAATAAAGTCATAACATTACAAGAAAAAAGTCCTAATATTACGAGAATAAATTTGTAATATTACGAGAAAACATTTTGTAATATTACGAGAATAAAGTCATAACTTTAAGAGAATAAAGTCGTAATATTACGAGATTAAAGTCATAACTCTATGAGAATAAAGTCATAATATTACGAGAATAAAGTCATAACATTACGAGATTAAAGTCATAACTCTATGATAATAAAGTCATAACATTACGAGATTAAAGTCATAATATTACGAGATTAAAGTCATAACATTACGAGATTAAAGTCATAACTCTATGATAATAAAGTCATAACATTACGAGATTAAAGTCATAATATTACGAGATTAAAGTCATAACATTACGAGAATAAAGTCATAATATTACGAGAATAAAGTAATAATATTACGAGAATAAAGTCATAATATTACGAGAATAAAGTCATAACTTTAAGAGAATAAAGTCATAACATTACGAGATTAAAGTCATAACTCTATGAGAATAAAGTCATAATATTACGAGAATAAAGTCATAACATTACGAGAATAAAGTCATAACATTACGAGAATAAAGTCATAACATTACGAGAATAAAGTCATAATATTACGAGAATAAATTTGTAATATACGAGAAAACATTTTGTAATATTACGAGAATAAAGTCATAACTTTAAGAGAATAAAGTCATAATATTACGAGATTAAAGTCATAACTCTATGAGAATAAAGTCATAATATTACGAGAATAAAGTCATAACATTACGAGAATAAAGTCATAACATTACGAGGTTAAAGTCATAACATTACGAGAAAAAAAGTCCTACTATTACGAGAATAAATTTGTAATATTACGAGAAAACATTTTGTAATATTACGAGAATAAAGTCATAATATTAAAAGAATAAAGTTGTAATATTACGAGAATAAATTTGTAATATACAAGAAAACATTTTGTAACATTACAAGAATAAAGTCATAACATTACGAGATTAAAGTCATAACTCTATGAGAATAAAGTCATAACATTACGAGATTAAAGTCATAATATTACGAGAATAAAGTCATAACATTACGAGATTAAAGTCATAACTCTATGAGAATAAAGTCATAACATTACGAGATTAAAGTCATAATATTACGAGATTAAAGTCATAACATTACGAGAATAAAGTCATAATATTACGAGAATAAAGTAATAATATTACGAGAATAAAGTCATAATATTACGAGAATAAAGTCATAACTTTAAGAGAATAAAGTCATAATATTACGAGATTAAAGTCATAACTCTATGAGAATAAAGTCATAATATTACGAGAATAAAGTAATAACATTACGAGAATAAAGTCATAACATTACGAGAATAAAGTCATAACATTACAAGAAAAAAGTCCTAATATTACGAGAATAAATTTGTAATATTACGAGAAAACATTTTGTAATATTACGAGAATAAAGTCATAACTTTAAGAGAATAAAGTCGTAATATTACGAGATTAAAGTCATAACTCTATGAGAATAAAGTCATAATATTACGAGAATAAAGTCATAACATTACGAGATTAAAGTCATAACTCTATGATAATAAAGTCATAACATTACGAGATTAAAGTCATAATATTACGAGATTAAAGTCATAACATTACGACAATAAAGTCATAATATTACGAGAATAAAGTAATAATATTACGAGAATAAAGTCATAATATTACGAGATTAAAGTCATAACTCTATGAGAATAAAGTCATAATATTACGAGAATAAAGTCATAACATTACGAGAATAAAGTCATAACATTACGAGATTAAAGTCATAACATTACGAGAAAAAAAGTCCTAATATTACGAGAATAAATTTGTAATATTACGAGAAAACATTTTGTAATATTACGAGAATAAAGTCATAATATTAAAAGAATAAAGTTGTAATATTACGAGAATAAATTTGTAATATACAAGAAAACATTTTGTAACATTACAAGAATAAAGTCATAACATTACGAGATTAAAGTCATAACTCTATGAGAATAAAGTCATAACATTACGAGATTAAAGTCATAACTCTATGAGAATAAAGTCATAACATTACGAGATTAAAGTCATAATATTACGAGATTAAAGTCATAACATTACGAGAATAAAGTAATAATATTACGAGAATAAAGTCATAACTTTAAGAGAATAAAGTCATAATATTACGAGATTAAAGTCATAACTCTATGAGAATAAAGTCATAATATTACGAGAATAAAGTCATAACATTACGAGAATAAAGTCATAACATTACGAGAATAAAGTCATAACATTACAAGAAAAAAGTCCTAATATTACGAGAATAAATTTGTAATATTACGAGAAAACATTTTGTAATATTACGAGAATAAAGTCATAATATTAAAAGAATAAAGTTGTAATATTACGAGAATAAATTTGTAATATACGAGAAAACATTTTGTAATATTACGAGAATAAAGTCATAACTTTAAGAGAATAAAGTCATAACATTACGAGAATAAAGTCATAATATTACGAGAATAAAGTCATAACATTACGAGATTAAAGTCATAACATTACGAGAATAAAGTCATAACATTACGAGATTAAAGTCATAACATTACGAGAATAAAGTCATAACATTACGAGAAAAAAAAGTCCTAATATTACGAGAATAAATTTGTAATATTACGAGAAAACATTTTGTAATATTACGAGAATAAAGTCATAATATTAAAAGAATAAAGTTGTAATATTACGAGAATAAATTTGTAATATACAAGAAAACATTTTGTAACATTACAAGAATAAAGTCATAACATTACGAGATTAAAGTCATAACTCTATGAGAATAAAGTCATAACATTACGAGAATAAAGTCATAACATTACCAGATTAAAGTCATAACTCTATGAGAATAAAGTCATAACATTACGAGATTAAAGTCATAATATTACGAGATTAAAGTCATAACATTACGAGAATAAAGTCATAATATTACGAGAATAAAGTAATAATATTACGAGAATAAAGTCATAATATTACGAGAATAAAGTCATAATATTACGAGAATAAAGTCATAACTTTAAGAGAATAAAGTCCTAATATTACGAGAATAAATTTGTAATATTACGAGAAAACATTTTGTAATATTACGAGAATAAAGTCATAACTTTAAGAGAATAAAGTCGTAATATTACGAGATTAAAGTCATAACATTACGAGAATAAAGTCATAATATTACGAGAATAAATTTGTAATATTACGAGAAAACATTTTGTAATATTACGAGAATAAAGTCATAACTTTAAGAGAATAAAGTCGTAATATTACGAGATTAAAGTCATAACTCTATGAGAATAAAGTCATAATATTACGAGAATAAAGTCATAACATTACGAGATTAAAGTCATAACTCTATGATAATAAAGTCATAACATTACGAGATTAAAGTCATAATATTACGAGATTAAAGTCATAACATTACGAGAATAAAGTCATAATATTACGAGAATAAAGTAATAATATTACGAGAATAAAGTCATAATATTACGAGAATAAAGTCATAACTTTAAGAGAATAAAGTCATAACATTACGAGATTAAAGTCATAACTCTATGAGAATAAAGTCATAATATTACGAGAATAAAGTCATAACATTACGAGAATAAAGTCATAACATTACGAGAATAAAGTCATAATATTACGAGAATAAAGTCATAACATTACGAGAATAAAGTCATAACATTACGAGATTAAAGTCATAACATTACGAGAATAAAGTCATAACATTACGAGAAAAAAAAGTCCTAATATTACGAGAATAAATTTGTAATATTACGAGAAAACATTTTGTAATATTACGAGAATAAAGTCATAATATTAAAAGAATAAAGTTGTAATATTACGAGAATAAATTTGTAATATACAAGAAAACATTTTGTAACATTACAAGAATAAAGTCATAACATTACGAGATTAAAGTCATAACTCTATGAGAATAAAGTCATAACATTACGAGATTAAAGTCATAATATTACGAGAATAAAGTCATAACATTACGAGATTAAAGTCATAACTCTATGAGAATAAAGTCATAACATTACGAGATTAAAGTCATAATATTACGAGATTAAAGTCATAACATTACGAGAATAAAGTCATAATATTACGAGAATAAAGTAATAATATTACGAGAATAAAGTCATAATATTACGAGAATAAAGTCATAATATTACGAGATTAAAGTCATAACTCTATGAGAATAAAGTCATAATATTACGAGAATAAAGTAATAACATTACGAGAATAAAGTCATAATATTACGAGAATAAAGTCATAACATTACAAGAAAAAAGTCCTAATATTACGAGAATAAATTTGTAATATTACGAGAAAACATTTTGTAATATTACGAGAATAAAGTCATAACTTTAAGAGAATAAAGTCGTAATATTACGAGATTAAAGTCATAACTCTATGAGAATAAAGTCATAATATTACGAGAATAAAGTCATAACATTACGAGATTAAAGTCATAACTCTATGATAATAAAGTCATAACATTACGAGATTAAAGTCATAATATTACGAGATTAAAGTCATAACATTACGACAATAAAGTCATAATATTACGAGAATAAAGTAATAATATTACGAGAATAAAGTCATAATATTACGAGATTAAAGTCATAACTCTATGAGAATAAAGTCATAATATTACGAGAATAAAGTCATAACATTACGAGAATAAAGTCATAACATTACGAGATTAAAGTCATAACATTACGAGAAAAAAAGTCCTAATATTACGAGAATAAATTTGTAATATTACGAGAAAACATTTTGTAATATTACGAGAATAAAGTCATAATATTAAAAGAATAAAGTTGTAATATTACGAGAATAAATTTGTAATATACAAGAAAACATTTTGTAACATTACAAGAATAAAGTCATAACATTACGAGATTAAAGTCATAACTCTATGAGAATAAAGTCATAACATTACGAGATTAAAGTCATAACTCTATGAGAATAAAGTCATAACATTACGAGATTAAAGTCATAATATTACGAGATTAAAGTCATAACATTACGAGAATAAAGTAATAATATTACGAGAATAAAGTCATAACTTTAAGAGAATAAAGTCATAATATTACGAGATTAAAGTCATAACTCTATGAGAATAAAGTCATAATATTACGAGAATAAAGTCATAACATTACGAGAATAAAGTCATAACATTACGAGAATAAAGTCATAACATTACAAGAAAAAAGTCCTAATATTACGAGAATAAATTTGTAATATTACGAGAAAACATTTTGTAATATTACGAGAATAAAGTCATAATATTAAAAGAATAAAGTTGTAATATTACGAGAATAAATTTGTAATATACGAGAAAACATTTTGTAATATTACGAGAATAAAGTCATAACTTTAAGAGAATAAAGTCATAACATTACGAGAATAAAGTCATAATATTACGAGAATAAAGTCATAACATTACGAGATTAAAGTCATAACATTACGAGAATAAAGTCATAACATTACGAGATTAAAGTCATAACATTACGAGAATAAAGTCATAACATTACGAGAAAAAAAAGTCCTAATATTACGAGAATAAATTTGTAATATTACGAGAAAACATTTTGTAATATTACGAGAATAAAGTCATAATATTAAAAGAATAAAGTTGTAATATTACGAGAATAAATTTGTAATATACAAGAAAACATTTTGTAACATTACAAGAATAAAGTCATAACATTACGAGATTAAAGTCATAACTCTATGAGAATAAAGTCATAACATTACGAGATTAAAGTCATAATATTACGAGAATAAAGTCATAACATTACGAGATTAAAGTCATAACTCTATGAGAATAAAGTCATAACATTACGAGATTAAAGTCATAATATTACGAGATTAAAGTCATAACATTACGAGAATAAAGTCATAATATTACGAGAATAAAGTAATAATATTACGAGAATAAAGTCATAATATTACGAGAATAAAGTCATAACTTTAAGAGAATAAAGTCATAATATTACGAGATTAAAGTCATAACTCTATGAGAATAAAGTCATAATATTACGAGAATAAAGTCATAACATTACGAGAATAAAGTCATAACATTACGAGAATAAAGTCATAACATTACAAGAAAAAAGTCCTAATATTACGAGAATAAATTTGTAATATTACGAGAAAACATTTTGTAATATTACGAGAATAAAGTCATAACTTTAAGAGAATAAAGTCGTAATATTACGAGATTAAAGTCATAACTCTATGATAATAAAGTCATAACATTACGAGATTAAAGTCATAATATTACGAGATTAAAGTCATAACATTACGAGAATAAAGTCATAATATTACGAGAATAAAGTAATAATATTACGAGAATAAAGTCATTATATTACGAGAATAAAGTCATAACTCTATGAGAATAAAGTCATAACATTACGAGATTAAAGTCATAATATTACGAGAATAAAGTCATAACATTACGAGATTAAAGTCATAACTCTATGAGAATAAAGTCATAACATTACGAGATTAAAGTCATAATATTACGAGATTAAAGTCATAACATTACGAGAATAAAGTCATAATATTACGAGAATAAAGTAATAATATTACGAGAATAAAGTCATTATATTACGAGAATAAAGTCATAACTTTAAGAGAATAAAGTCATAATATTACGAGATTAAAGTCATAACTCTATGAGAATAAAGTCATAATATTACGAGAATAAAGTCATAACATTACGAGAATAAAGTCATAACATTACGAGAATAAAGTCATAACATTACAAGAAAAAAGTCCTAATATTACGAGAATAAATTTGTAATATTACGAGAAAACATTTTGTAATATTACGAGAATAAAGTCATAACTTTAAGAGAATAAAGTCGTAATATTACGAGATTAAAGTCATAACTCTATGAGAATAAAGTCATAATATTACGAGAATAAAGTCATAACATTACGAGATTAAAGTCATAACTCTATGATAATAAAGTCATAACATTACGAGATTAAAGTCATAATATTACGAGATTAAAGTCATAACATTACGAGAATAAAGTCATAATATTACGAGAATAAAGTAATAATATTACGAGAATAAAGTCATAATATTACGAGAATAAAGTCATAACTTTAAGAGAATAAAGTCATAACATTACGAGATTAAAGTCATAACTCTATGAGAATAAAGTCATAATATTACGAGAATAAAGTCATAACATTACGAGAATAAAGTCATAACATTACGAGAATAAAGTCATAATATTACGAGAATAAATTTGTAATATTACGAGAAAACATTTTTTAATATTACGAGAATAAAGTCATAATATTAAAAGAATAAAGTCATAATATTACGAGAATAAAGTCATAACATTACGAGAATAAAGTCATAACATTACGAGATTAAAGTCATAACATTACGAGAAAAAAAGTCCTAATATTACGAGAATAAATTTGTAATATTACGAGAAAACATTTTGTAATATTACGAGAATAAAGTCATAACTTTAAGAGAATAAAGTCATAATATTACGAGAATAAAGTCATAACATTACGAGAATAAAGTCATAACATTACGAGATTAAAGTCATAACATTACGAGAAAAAAAGTCCTAATATTACGAGAATAAATTTGTAATATTACGAGAAAACATTTTGTAATATTACGAGAATAAAGTCATAATATTAAAAGAATAAAGTTGTAATATTACGAGAATAAATTTGTAATATACAAGAAAACATTTTTTAACATTACAAGAATAAAGTCATAACATTACGAGATTAAAGTCATAACTCTATGAGAATAAAGTCATAACATTACGAGATTAAAGTCATAATATTACGAGAATAAAGTCATAACATTACGAGATTAAAGTCATAACTCTATGAGAATAAAGTCATAACATTACGAGATTAAAGTCATAATATTACGAGATTAAAGTCATAACATTACGAGAATAAAGTCATAATATTACGAGAATAAAGTAATAATATTACGAGAATAAAGTCATTATATTACGAGAATAAAGTCATAACTTTAAGAGAATAAAGTCATAACATTACGAGATTAAAGTCATAACTCTATGAGAATAAAGTCATAACATTACGAGAATAAAGTCATAACATTACGAGATTAAAGTCATAACATTACGAGAAAAAAAGTCCTAATATTACGAGAATAAATTTGTAATATTACGAGAAAACATTTTGTAATATTACGAGAATAAAGTCATAATATTAAAAGAATAAAGTTGTAATATTACGAGAATAAATTTGTAATATACAAGAAAACATTTTGTAACATTACAAGAATAAAGTCATAACATTACGAGATTAAAGTCATAACTCTATGAGAATAAAGTCATAACATTACGAGATTAAAGTCATAATATTACGAGAATAAAGTCATAACATTACGAGATTAAAGTCATAACTCTATGAGAATAAAGTCATAACATTACGAGATTAAAGTCATAATATTACGAGATTAAAGTCATAACATTACGAGAATAAAGTCATAATATTACGAGAATAAAGTAATAATATTACGAGAATAAAGTCATAATATTACGAGAATAAAGTCATAACTTTAAGAGAATAAAGTCATAATATTACGAGATTAAAGTCATAACTCTATGAGAATAAAGTCATAATATTACGAGAATAAAGTCATAACATTACGAGAATAAAGTCATAACATTACGAGAATAAAGTCATAACATTACAAGAAAAAAGTCCTAATATTACGAGAATAAATTTGTAATATTACGAGAAAACATTTTGTAATATTACGAGAATAAAGTCATAACTTTAAGAGAATAAAGTCGTAATATTACGAGATTAAAGTCATAACTCTATGAGAATAAAGTCATAATATTACGAGAATAAAGTCATAACATTACGAGATTAAAGTCATAACTCTATGATAATAAAGTCATAACATTACGAGATTAAAGTCATAATATTACGAGATTAAAGTCATAACATTACGAGAATAAAGTCATAATATTACGAGAATAAAGTAATAATATTACGAGAATAAAGTCATAATATTACGAGAATAAAGTCATAACTTTAAGAGAATAAAGTCATAACATTACGAGATTAAAGTCATAACTCTATGAGAATAAAGTCATAATATTACGAGAATAAAGTCATAACATTACGAGAATAAAGTCATAACATTACGAGAATAAAGTCATAATATTACGAGAATAAATTTGTAATATTACGAGAAAACATTTTGTAATATTACGAGAATAAAGTCATAATATTAAAAGAATAAAGTTGTAATATTACGAGAATAAATTTGTAATATACGAGAAAACATTTTGTAATATTACGAGAATAAAGTCATAACATTACGAGATTAAAGTCATAATATTACGAGATTAAAGTCATAACATTACGAGAATAAAGTCATAATATTACGAGAATAAAGTAATAATATTACGAGAATAAAGTCATAATATTACGAGAATAAAGTCATAACTTTAAGAGAATAAAGTCATAACATTACGAGATTAAAGTCATAACTCTATGAGAATAAAGTCATAATATTACGAGAATAAAGTCATAACATTACGAGATTAAAGTCATAACATTACGAGAATAAAGTCATAATATTACGAGAATAAAGTAATAATATTACGAGAATAAAGTCATAATATTACGAGAATAAAGTCATAACTTTAAGAGAATAAAGTCATAACATTACGAGATTAAAGTCATAACTCTATGAGAATAAAGTCATAATATTACGAGAATAAAGTCATAACATTACGAGAATAAAGTCATAACATTACGAGAATAAAGTCATAATATTACGAGAATAAATTTGTAATATTACGAGAAAACATTTTGTAATATTACGAGAATAAAGTCATAATATTAAAAGAATAAAGTCATAATATTACGAGAATAAAGTCATAACATTACGAGAATAAAGTCATAACATTACGAGATTAAAGTCATAACATTACGAGAAAAAAAGTCCTAATATTACGAGAATAAATTTGTAATATTACGAGAAAACATTTTGTAATATTACGAGAATAAAGTCATAACTTTAAGAGAATAAAGTCATAATATTACGAGAATAAAGTCATAACATTACGAGAATAAAGTCATAACATTACGAGATTAAAGTCATAACATTACGAGAAAAAAAGTCCTAATATTACGAGAATAAATTTGTAATATTACGAGAAAACATTTTGTAATATTACGAGAATAAAGTCATAATATTAAAAGAATAAAGTTGTAATATTACGAGAATAAATTTGTAATATACAAGAAAACATTTTTTAACATTACAAGAATAAAGTCATAACATTACGAGATTAAAGTCATAACTCTATGAGAATAAAGTCATAACATTACGAGATTAAAGTCATAATATTACGAGAATAAAGTCATAACATTACGGAATTAAAGTCATAACTCTATGAGAATAAAGTCATAACATTACGAGATTAAAGTCATAATATTACGAGATTAAAGTCATAACATTACGAGAATAAAGTCATAATATTACGAGAATAAAGTAATAATATTACGAGAATAAAGTCATTATATTACGAGAATAAAGTCATAACTTTAAAAGAATAAAGTCATAATATTACGAGAATAAAGTCATTATATTACGAGAATAAAGTCATAACATTACGAGAATAAAGTCATAACATTACAAGAAAAAAGTCCTAATATTACGAGAATAAATTTGTAATATTACGAGAAAACATTTTGTAATATTACGAGAATAAAGTCATAACTTTAAGAGAATAAAGTCGTAATATTACGAGATTAAAGTCATAACTCTATGAGAATAAAGTCATAATATTACGAGAATAAAGTCATAACATTACGAGATTAAAGTCATAACTCTATGATAATAAAGTCATAACATTACGAGATTAAAGTCATAATATTACGAGATTAAAGTCATAACATTACGAGAATAAAGTCATAATATTACGAGAATAAAGTAATAATATTACGAGAATAAAGTCATAATATTACGAGAATAAAGTCATAACTTTAAGAGAATAAAGTCATAACATTACGAGATTAAAGTCATAACATTACGAGAATAAAGTCATAATATTACGAGAATAAAGTCATAATATTACGAGAATAAAGTAATAATATTACGAGAATAAAGTCATAATATTACGAGAATAAAGTCATAACTTTAAGAGAATAAAGTCATAACATTACGAGAATAAAGTCATAACATTACGAGAATAAAGTCATAATATTACGAGAATAAATTTGTAATATTACGAGAAAACATTTTGTAATATTACGAGAATAAAGTCATAATATTAAAAGAATAAAGTTGTAATATTACGAGAATAAATTTGTAATATACGAGAAAACATTTTGTAATATTACGAGAATAAAGTCATAACATTACGAGATTAAAGTCATAATATTACGAGATTAAAGTCATAACATTACGAGAATAAAGTCATAATATTACGAGAATAAAGTAATAATATTACGAGAATAAAGTCATAATATTACGAGAATAAAGTCATAACTTTAAGAGAATAAAGTCATAACATTACGAGATTAAAGTCATAACTCTATGAGAATAAAGTCATAATATTACGAGAATAAAGTCATAACATTACGAGATTAAAGTCATAACATTACGAGAATAAAGTCATAATATTACGAGAATAAAGTAATAATATTACGAGAATAAAGTCATAATATTACGAGAATAAAGTCATAACTTTAAGAGAATAAAGTCATAACATTACGAGATTAAAGTCATAACTCTATGAGAATAAAGTCATAATATTACGAGAATAAAGTCATAACATTACGAGAATAAAGTCATAACATTACGAGAATAAAGTCATAATATTACGAGAATAAATTTGTAATATTACGAGAAAACATTTTGTAATATTACGAGAATAAAGTCATAATATTAAAAGAATAAAGTCATAATATTACGAGAATAAAGTCATAACATTACGAGAATAAAGTCATAACATTACGAGATTAAAGTCATAACATTACGAGAAAAAAAGTCCTAATATTACGAGAATAAATTTGTAATATTACGAGAAAACATTTTGTAATATTACGAGAATAAAGTCATAACTTTAAGAGAATAAAGTCATAATATTACGAGAATAAAGTCATAACATTACGAGAATAAAGTCATAACATTACGAGATTAAAGTCATAACATTACGAGAAAAAAAGTCCTAATATTACGAGAATAAATTTGTAATATTACGAGAAAACATTTTGTAATATTACGAGAATAAAGTCATAATATTAAAAGAATAAAGTTGTAATATTACGAGAATAAATTTGTAATATACAAGAAAACATTTTTTAACATTACAAGAATAAAGTCATAACATTACGAGATTAAAGTCATAACTCTATGAGAATAAAGTCATAACATTACGAGATTAAAGTCATAATATTACGAGAATAAAGTCATAACATTACGGAATTAAAGTCATAACTCTATGAGAATAAAGTCATAACATTACGAGATTAAAGTCATAATATTACGAGATTAAAGTCATAACATTACGAGAATAAAGTCATAATATTACGAGAATAAAGTAATAATATTACGAGAATAAAGTCATTATATTACGAGAATAAAGTCATAACTTTAAAAGAATAAAGTCATAATATTACGAGAATAAAGTCATTATATTACGAGAATAAAGTCATAACATTACGAGAATAAAGTCATAACATTACAAGAAAAAAGTCCTAATATTACGAGAATAAATTTGTAATATTACGAGAAAACATTTTGTAATATTACGAGAATAAAGTCATAACTTTAAGAGAATAAAGTCGTAATATTACGAGATTAAAGTCATAACTCTATGAGAATAAAGTCATAATATTACGAGAATAAAGTCATAACATTACGAGATTAAAGTCATAACTCTATGATAATAAAGTCATAACATTACGAGATTAAAGTCATAATATTACGAGATTAAAGTCATAACATTACGAGAATAAAGTCATAATATTACGAGAATAAAGTAATAATATTACGAGAATAAAGTCATAATATTACGAGAATAAAGTCATAACTTTAAGAGAATAAAGTCATAACATTACGAGATTAAAGTCATAACTCTATGAGAATAAAGTCATAATATTACGAGAATAAAGTCATAACATTACGAGAATAAAGTCATAACATTACGAGAATAAAGTCATAATATTACGAGAATAAATTTGTAATATTACGAGAAAACACTTTGTAATATTACGAGAATAAAGTCATAATATTAAAAGAATAAAGTTGTAATATTACGAGAATAAATTTGTAATATACGAGAAAACATTTTGTAATATTACGAGAATAAAGTCATAACATTACGAGATTAAAGTCATAATATTACGAGATTAAAGTCATAACATTACGAGAATAAAGTCATAATATTACGAGAATAAAGTAATAATATTACGAGAATAAAGTCATAATATTACGAGAATAAAGTCATAACTTTAAGAGAATAAAGTCATAACATTACGAGATTAAAGTCATAACTCTATGAGAATAAAGTCATAATATTACGAGAATAAAGTCATAACATTACGAGAATAAAGTCATAACATTACGAGAATAAAGTCATAATATTACGAGAATAAATTTGTAATATTACGAGAAAACATTTTGTAATATTACGAGAATAAAGTCATAATATTAAAAGAATAAAGTTGTAATATTACGAGAATAAATTTGTTATATACGAGAAAACATTTTGTAATATTACGAGAATAAAGTCATAACTTTAAGAGAATAAAGTCATAATATTACGAGATTAAAGTCATAACTCTATGAGAATAAAGTCATAATATTACGAGAATAAAGTCATAACATTACGAGAATAAAGTCATAACATTACGAGATTAAAGTCATAACATTACGAGAAAAAAAGTCCTAATATTACGAGAATAAATTTGTAATATTACGAGAAAACATTTTGTAATATTACGAGAATAAAGTCATAATATTAAAAGAATAAAGTTGTAATATTACGAGAATAAATTTGTAATATACAAGAAAACATTTTGTAACATTACAAGAATAAAGTCATAACATTACGAGATTAAAGTCATAACTCTATGAGAATAAAGTCATAACATTACGAGATTAAAGTCATAATATTACGAGAATAAAGTCATAACATTACGAG